>NW_025797199.1:0-6515 GCF_021613505.1 Equus quagga | reverse complement strand
AAATGCTTTCTCTGCTTCTATTGAGATGATCACATGGTTTTTGTTCCTCATTTTGTTAATGTGGTGTATCACTTTGAATTGCGGTTGTTGATCTATCCCTCTGTCCCTGGTAGAAATCGCACTTGGTCATGGTTTATGATCTTTTTAATGTATTGCTGTATTTGGTTTGCCAATATTATGTTAAGGATTTTTGCATCTATGTTCATCAGCAATATTGGCCTGTAATTTTCCTTCTTTGTGTTAGCCCTGTCTAGCTTTGGTATCAGGGTGATGTTGGCCTCATAGAACGTGTTAGGGATTTTTCTGTCTTCTTCAAATTTTTGGAATAGTTTGAGAAGGATAGATACTGTATTTTCTCTGAATGTTTGGTATAATTCTCCAGAGAGGCCATCTGGTCCTGGACTTTCATTTTTTGGCAGGTCTTTGATTACTGTTTCAATCTCTTTACTTGTGATTTGTCTATTCAGATTCTCTATTTCTTCTTGATTCAGTTTTTGGAGGTTGTAAGAGTCTAAGAATTTACCCATTTCTTCTAGATTGTCCAGTTTGTTGGCGTATAGTTTTTCATAGTATATTCGTATAAGTGTTTGCATTTCTGTGGTATCCATTGTAATTTCTCCCCTTTCATTTTAAATTTTATTTATTTGAGCTTTCTCTCTTTTTTTCTTAGTGAGCCTCACTAAGAGTTTGTCAATTTTTGTTTATCTTCTCATAGAACCAGGTGTTTTATTCATTGATCCTTCCTTCTGTCTTTATTCTTTCAATTTCATTTATTTATGCTCTAATTCTTATTATTTTTCTCTTCTGCTGAGTTTGGGCTTTCTTTATTCTTATTTTTCTAATCATGTTAAGTGCAGTTTAAGATTGCTTATTTGACATTTTTCTTGTTTGTTAAGGTGAGTGTGTATTGCAAAGAATCTCCCTCTTAGGACTGCTTTTCCTGCATCTCAAATGAGTTGGAACGTTGTGCTTTCATTTTCATTTTTCTCCAGATAATTTTTGATTTCTCCTTGAATTTTCAATGATCCATTAGTTGGTCATTAGCATGTTCTTTGATCTCCACATCTTTGCAACTTTTCTGGCTTTTTTCTTGCAGTTGAGTCTTAGTTTAATAGCATTTTGGTTGGAAAAGATGCTTGGTATTATTTCAGGTTTCTTAAATTTATTGAGGCTTGCCTTGCTTTCCAACATATGGTCTATCCTTGAGAATGATCCATGCACACTTGAGAAGGGTGTGTAACCTGCTGTTTTTGGAGGGAGTGTTCTATAAATATCTATTAAATCCATCTGGTCTAGTTTTTCATTTAATTCTATTCTACAATTTCTTTGTTGACTTTCTGTCTGAGTGATATATCCATTGGTGTAAGAGGTGTGTTGAGGTCCCTATTATTATTGTGTTGTTGTTAATATCTCCTTTTAGGTTTGTTAATAGTTGCTTTCTGTGCTTTTGATACTCCTGTGTCAGATGCACAAATATTTATTGGTGTAACATCATCTGGAAGGGTGTCCCTTTTATCATATAAAATTCCCTTCTTTATTTCTCTTTACCTGTTTTGTCTTGAAGTCTAATTTTTCTGATATAAGTATGGCAACACCTGCTTTCTTTTTTTGGTGTTAGCTTGGAGTATTATCTTCCATCTCTTCACTTGAGTCTTTGTTCTTGGGGCTGAGATGTGTTTCCCGAAGGCAGTATATTGTTGGGTCTTGTTTTTTAACCATACTGCCACTCTGTGTCTTTTGACTGGAGAATTCATTCCATTTTCACTTAGAGTGGTTATTGATATATGAGGGCCTAATGCTGCCAATTTATTGCTCCTTTTCCAGTTCTCCTGCATTTCCTTCATTTCTTGTCCCATGTATTTTGTACTACCATTTTGGTTAGCTAGTTTTCTATGCTGGTTTTCTTAGTTTTCTCCTTATTTATCATTTGTCTCTCTGTTTTAATTATTTGTTTAGTGGTTACCATGTTGTTTGTATAAAAAAGTCCCATAGTTGAGATAGTCCATTTTCTGACAGCCTCTTATTTCCTTAGACTAAGCCAATTCCATCCCTTACCTCTTCCGCTTCTAAGTTACTATTGTCACATCTTATTCCATCTTGCATGGTGATTTCAAGGTTAAAATGACAAGATTATATCTATTTTTGTTGTTTTCCTTCCTTTTGTCTTCCTGTTGTCATTAAGCATTTGCTCACTTTTTCTGATGGAGAGCTGCAATTTTCTGATATGTCTTTCTACTCATCTCCTTGCTCAGGGTTTTGTAAGCTTCTTTTTTTGTTGTCAGGTATAAGGGCCTTCTTGTGGATTTCTTGTAGGGGGGTGTCTTGTGGTGATGAACTCCCTTAACTTTCATTTGTCTTGGAAAGTTTTTATTTCTCCATCATATTTGAAAGATATTTTCACTGGATAGAGTATTCTTGGCTGAAAGTTTTTGTCTTTCAGAATTTTGAATATATCATTCCACTCTCTCCTACCCTGTAAGGTTTCTGCTGAGAAATCTGCTGACAGCCTGAAAGAGGTTCCTTTGTAGGTTATTTTCTTGTGTCTTGCTGCCCTTAGTACTTTTTCTTTGTCATTGACTTTTGGCAGATTTACTACTATATGCCTTGGAGTTGGTCATTTTGCATTGATATAGTTTGAGATCTATTGGCTTCTGTTTTCCAGCTCCTTCCCCAGGTTTGGGAAGTTCTGAGCTATTATTTCTTTGAAGAAGGTTTCTGCTCCATTCATCTTCTCTTCTCCCTCTGAGATACCTATAATCTTTATGTTGCATTTCCTAATTGAGCCAAATATTTCCCTGTTTCTTCATTTCTTTTTAGTCTTAGTTCTCTCCCCTCCTTTAGCTGAAGCATTTATATATTTCAGTCTTCCAGACTGCTAAATCTGTCCTCCATGATATCAGTTCTACTGTTCAGGGAGTCCAGATTTTTCTTAATCTTCTCCATTGTGTTTTTCATTTACAACATTTCTGATTGATTCTTCTTTGCAGTTTCTAGCTCTTTTGTGAAGTAACTCCTGAACTTGTTTAATTGTCTCTCTGTATTCTCTTTTAACTCACTGAGTTTTTTAATTATCGCTAGTTTGAATTCTTTGTCATTTAGGTTACAAATTTATGTGTCTTCACGATTGACTTCTGGGTACTTGTCATTTTTCTTCTGTTCTGGAGATTTAATATATTTTTTTCATACTGCTTTGTGGTGTGGTTTTGTGCCTCCTCATAGAGATAGAATTTGGTTGCAGCTTCCACTTGCTGCCTCTGGGGGCAGGGAGCAGTATCTTTGTAATCTGTGCCCACCAGGATCCCTGTCAGCTGTGTCTGTCCAAACCTGGGCCACTCCTTGGGATCGCAGTGGCCCTGTGTGGTCTCCCACCAACTGTGGGAACAACCACACGGGGCCTTCAGGCTGCTGCCACCTACTCCCACAGACTCAATCAGCCACGCTTCCCTCTTAGGACCACAGCTGTGTAGTGGGCTTTTGAGGGAGCTAGGGAATTTTTCATTCAGATTCACAGCTCTACCACCATCTAGGCCTGGGTTGTACTAGCTGTTATGCTTGGTAAGTGGGGCCTCCCCACTGGGCCCGAGCCATCACCACTCCCTCAAACCATGGTGGGATTGTGGGTTCTCCCATCAGTAGAAAGAGTGATCACATAAGGGCTCTGCCACCAGTTGTACTCCCTCCTTCATGGATACTGTGATGCTGTGGATGTTTGTGGCAGCCAGGGACACTTTCATCTGGGACACATATATGCCACAGTCTGCTCCTATGTTGCACACAGCCTTTGTGCTTGGGGGGCATGACCTCCCCACTGAAACAGAGCCCGGGTCACTCCCTAGGGCCACAGTGGGACTGTTGGATTTGCTGCTGGACCAAAGAGCAATCATGGGGGGCTCATACTGCTGTCACCTGTTTACACAGTTGTGCCAAGGTGTACACCCACCCTCAGGGCCACAACAGTGCTATGAGTGCTTCCACTGGGCAAGCAGTCACTGGTGGGTACTGGGCTGTCTGGGAGTCAGAGAGATCTCACCTATTTCCACCACCTCCCTTGGGGTAGTCCATCCACCTTCTGATGTAAAGTAGCATGGGTCTCTCACGCATCCTGAGATGCTGTGTGGGTATCCTCTGTTGATCTATGAATGTCCATTTAGTTATAGTTTGAATGGGGAGAGATAAAGGAAATCACTCATTCCGCCACATTGCTGATGTCACTCCTCTATGAGATTTTTTTATACAAACCTAATGGTAATCACTAAACAAACAATTAGAATAGAAAGACATATGAAAAACAAGGAGAGGGGCTGGCTCCGTGGCGGAGTGGTTAAGTTCACGCACTCTGCTGCTGCGGCTCAGGGTTTGGATCCTGAGCGTGGACATGGCACTCCTCCTCAGGCCACAGTGAGGCGGCATCCCACATCCCACAACTAGTAGGACCTGCAACTAAGATATACAACTATGTACCAGGGGGGTTGGGAAATAAAGCAGAAAATAAAAAAAGATCGGCAACAGTTGTTAGCCTAGGTGCCAATCTTTAAAAAAGAAAAAAGAAAAGAAAAACAAGGAGAAAATCAAGAAAACCATCATAGAAAACCTAACTAAATTGGGAGTCCAAAATACTTGGGACAAGAAAGAAAGGAAATGCAGAAGAACTGGAAAATGAGCAATAAAATGCCAGCATTAGGCCCTCATATATCAATAATCACTCTAAACGTAAAAGGAATAAATTCTCCAATCAAAAGACACAGAGTGGCAGAATAGGTAAAAGACAAGACCCAACAATATGCTACCTTCAGGAAACACATCTCAGCCCCAAGGACAAACACGAACTCAGAGTGAAGAGATGGAAAATAATACTCCAAAATAACAGCAAAGAAAGAAAGCAGGTGTTGCCATACTTATATCATATGTGTATATATCAGATATATAGACTTCAAAATAAAACAGGTAGAGAGGCAAAGAGGGTGGTATATAGTGATAAAAGTGACACTCTGCCAAGAAGACATAACACTTGTAAACACATACACACACAACACAGGAACACCAACATACGAAAAGCAACTATTACCAAACATAAAAGATATTAACAATAACACAATAGTAGGGGATATTAACACACCACTTACATCAATGGATACATCATCCAGACAAAAATTCACCAAAAAAAATAGTGGAATTAAATGAAAAACAAGACCAGATGGATTTAATAGATATATATAGAACACTCCATCCCAAAACAGCAGAATATACTTTCTTCTCAAGTGCACACAGAACATTCTCAAGGATAGACCATATATTGGGAAAGAAGGCAAGCTTCAATAAATTTAAGAAGATTGAAATCATATCTAGCATCTTTTCTGGCCGTAATGTTATGAAACTAGAAATCAACTAAAATAAAAAAGCTAGGAAATGAACAAAAACTTGGAGACTAAAGAGTATGCTACTGACCAACAAATGGATCATTGAAGAAACAAATGGACAAATCAAACAAATATCTAGAGACAAATGAGAAAGAAAACACATGATACTAACTCAGATGGGATGCAGCAAAAGCAGTCCTAAGAGAGAAATTTGTAGCAATACCGGCCCACATTAACAAACAAGAAAAAGCTCAAATAAACAATCTTAAACTACACCTAACAGAATCAGAAAAAGAAGAACAAACAAAGCCCAAACTCAGCAAAGGAGGGAAATAATAAAAAGTAGAGCAGAAATAAATGAAATTGAAACAAAAAGGACAGTGGAAAGGATCAATGAAACAAAGAACTTGTTCTTTAAGAAGATAAACAAAATTGACAAACTCTTAGTGAAGCTCACTAGAAAAAAGATAGAGGGCTCAAATACATAAAATTAGAATGAAAGGGGAGAAATTACAACGGATACCACAGAAATGCAAACAATTATAAGAGAATACTATGAAAAACTATATGCCAACAAACTGGACAATTTAGAAGAAATGGGTAAATTCTTAGACTCTTACAACCTCCAAAAACTGAATCAAGAAGAAATGGAGAATCTGAATAGACAAATCACAAGTAAAGAGATTGAAACAGTAATCAAAAACCTGCCAAAAAAAAAAAGTCCAGGACCAGATGGCCTCTCTGGAGAATTATACCAAACATTCAAAGAAAATACACTATCTATCCTTCTCAAACTACTCCAAAAATTTGAAGAAGACAGAAAAATCCCTAACACGTTCTATGAGGCCAACATCACCCTGATACCAAAGCTAGACAAGGCTAACACAAAGAAGGAAAATTACAGGCCAATATTGCCGATGAACATAGATGCAAAAATCCTTAACATAATATTGGCAAACCAAATACAGCAATACATTAAAAAGATCATAAACCATGACCAAGTGTGATTTCTACCAGGGACACAGGGATAGATCAACAAATGCAAATCAATCAAAGTGATACACCACATTAACAAAATGGGAACAAAAACCATGTGATCATCTCAATAGATGCAGAGAAAGCATTTGACAAGATCCAACACCCATTCATGATAAAAAC
>NW_025797198.1:0-6515 GCF_021613505.1 Equus quagga | reverse complement strand
GTTTTTATCATGAATGGGTGTTGGATCTTGTCAAATGCTTTCTCTGCATCTATTGAGATGATCACATGGTTTTTGTTCCCATTTTGTTAATGTGGTGTATCACTTTGATTGATTTGCATTTGTTGATCTATCCCTGTGTCCCTGGTAGAAATCACACTTGGTCATGGTTTATGATCTTTTTAATGTATTGCTGTATTTGGTTTGCCAATATTATGTTAAGGATTTTTGCATCTATGTTCATCGGCAATATTGGCCTGTAATTTTCCTTCTTTGTGTTAGCCTTGTCTAGCTTTGGTATCAGGGTGATGTTGGCCTCATAGAACGTGTTAGGGATTTTTCTGTCTTCTTCAAATTTTTGGAGTAGTTTGAGAAGGATAGATAGTGTATTTTCTTTGAATGTTTGGTATAATTCTCCAGAGAGGCCATCTGGTCCTGGACTTTTTTTTTTTGGCAGGTTTTTGATTACTGTTTCAATCTCTTTACTTGTGATTTGTCTATTCAGATTCTCCATTTCTTCTTGATTCAGTTTTTGGAGGTTGTAAGAGTCTAAGAATTTACCCATTTCTTCTAAATTGTCCAGTTTGTTGGCATATAGTTTTTCATAGTATTCTCTTATAATTGTTTGCATTTCTGTGGTATCCGTTGTAATTTCTCCCCTTTCATTCTAATTTTATGTATTTGAGCCCTCTATCTTTTTTCTAGTGAGCTTCACTAAGAGTTTGTCAATTTTGTTTATCTTCTTAAAGAACAAGTTCTTTGTTTCATTGATCCTTTCCACTGTCCTTTTTGTTTCAATTTCATTTATTTCTGCTCTACTTTTTATTATTTCCCTCCTTTGCTGAGTTTGGGCTTTGTTTGTTCTTCTTTTTCTGATTCTGTTAGGTGTAGTTTAAGATTGTTTATTTGAGCTTTTTCTTGTTTGTTAATGTGGGCCGGTATTGCTACAAATTTCTCTCTTAGGACTGCTTTTGCTGCATCCCATCTGAGTTAGTATCATGTGTTTTCTTTCTCATTTGTCTCTAGATATTTGTTTGATTTGTCCATTTGTTTCTTCAATGATCCATTTGTTGGTCAGTAGCATACTCTTTAGTCTCCAAGTTTTTGTTCATTTCCTAGCTTTTTTATTTTAGTTGATTTCTAGTTTCATAACATTACGGCCAGAAAAGATGCTAGATATGATTTCAATCTTCTTAAATTTATTGAAGCTTGCCTTCTTTCCCAATATATGGTCTATCCTTGAGAATGTTCTGTGTGCACTTGAGAAGAAAGTATATTCTGCTGTTTTGGGATGGAGTGTTCTATATATATCTATTAAATCCATCTGGTCTTGTTTTTCATTTAATTCCACTATTTTTTTTGGTGAATTTTTGTCTGGATGATGTATCCATTGATGTAAGTGGTGTGTTAATATCCCCTACTATTGTGTTATTGTTAATATCTTTTATGTTTGGTAATAGTTGCTTTTCGTATGTTGGTGTTCCTGTGTTGTGTGTGTATGTGTTTACAAGTGTTATGTCTTCTTGGCAGAGTGTCACTTTTATCACTATATACCACCCTCTTTGCCTCTCTACCTGTTTTATTTTGAAGTCTATATATCTGATATATACACATATGATATAAGTATGGCAACACCTGCTTTCTTTCTTTGCTGTTATTTTGGAGTATTATTTTCCATCTCTTCACTCTGAGTTCGTGTTTGTCCTTGGGGCTGAGATGTGTTTCCTGAAGGTAGCATATTGTTGGGTCTTGTCTTTTACCTATTCTGCCACTCTGTGTCTTTTGATTGGAGAATTTATTCCTTTTACGTTTAGAGTGATTATTGATATATGAGGGCCTAATGCTGGCATTTTATTGCTCATTTTCCAGTTCTTCTGCATTTCCTTTCTTTCTTGTCCCAAGTATTTTGGACTCCCAATTTAGTTAGGTTTTCTATGATGGTTTTCTTGATTTTCTCCTTGTTTTTCTTTTCTTTTTTCTTTTTTAAAGATTGGCACCTAGGCTAACAACTGTTGCCGATCTTTTTTTATTTTCTGCTTTATTTCCCAACCCCCCTGGTACATAGTTGTATATCTTAGTTGCAGGTCCTACTAGTTGTGGGATGTGGGATGCCGCCTCACTGTGGCCTGAGGAGGAGTGCCATGTCCACGCTCAGGATCCAAACCCTGAGCCGCAGCAGCAGAGTGCGTGAACTTAACCACTCCGCCACGGAGCCAGCCCCTCTCCTTGTTTTTCATATGTCTTTCTATTCTAATTGTTTGTTTAGTGATTACCATTAGGTTTGTATAAAAAAATCTCATAGAGGAGTGACATCAGCAATGTGGCGGAATGAGTGATTTCCTTTATCTCTCCCCATTCAAACTATAACTAAATGGACATTCATAGATCAACAGAGGATACCCACACAGCATCTCAGGATGCGTGAGAGACCCATGCTACTTTACATCAGAAGGTGGATGGACTACCCCAAGGGAGGTGGTGGAAATAGGTGAGATCTCTCTGACTCCCAGACAGCCCAGTACCCACCAGTGACTGCTTGCCCAGTGGAAGCACTCATAGCACTGTTGTGGCCCTGAGGGTGGGTGTACACCTTGGCACAACTGTGTAAACAGGTGACAGCAGTATGAGCCCCCCATGATTGCTCTTTGGTCCAGCAGCAAATCCAACAGTCCCACTGTGGCCCTAGGGAGTGACCCGGGCTCTGTTTCAGTGGGGAGGTCATGCCCCCCAAGCACAAAGGCTGTGTGCAACATAGGAGCAGACTGTGGCATATATGTGTCCCAGATGAAAGTGTCCCTGGCTGCCACAAACATCCACAGCATCACAGTATCCATGAAGGAGGGAGTACAACTGGTGGCAGAGCCCTTATGTGATCACTCTTTCTACTGATGGGAGAACCCACAATCCCACCATGGTTTGAGGGAGTGGTGATGGCTCGGGCCCAGTGGGGAGGCCCCACTTACCAAGCATAACAGCTAGTACAACCCAGGCCTAGATGGTGGTAGAGCTGTGAATCTGAATGAAAAATTCCCTAGCTCCCTCAAAAGCCCACTACACAGCTGTGGTCCTAAGAGGGAAGCGTGGCTGATTGAGTCTGTGGGAGTAGGTGGCAGCAGCCTGAAGGCCCCGTGTGGTTGTTCCCACAGTTGGTGGGAGACCACACAGGGCCACTGCGATCCCAAGGAGTGGCCCAGGTTTGGACAGACACAGCTGACAGGGATCCTGGTGGGCACAGATTACAAAGATACTGCTCCCTGCCCCCAGAGGCAGCAAGTGGAAGCTGCAACCAAATTCTATCTCTATGAGGAGGCACAAAACCACACCACAAAGCAGTATGAAAAAAATATATTAAATCTCCAGAACAGAAGAAAAATGACAAGTACCCAGAAGTCAATCGTGAAGACACATAAATTTGTAACCTAAATGACAAAGAATTCAAACTAGCGATAATTAAAAAACTCAGTGAGTTAAAAGAGAATACAGAGAGACAATTAAACAAGTTCAGGAGTTACTTCACAAAAGAGCTAGAAACTGCAAAGAAGAATCAATCAGAAATGTTGTAAATGAAAAACACAATGGAGAAGATTAAGAAAAATCTGGACTCCCTGAACAGTAGAACTGATATCATGGAGGACAGATTTAGCAGTCTGGAAGACTGAAATATATAAATGCTTCAGCTAAAGGAGGGGAGAGAACTAAGACTAAAAAGAAATGAAGAAACAGGGAAATATTTGGCTCAATTAGGAAATGCAACATAAAGATTATAGGTATCTCAGAGGGAGAAGAGAAGATGAATGGAGCAGAAACCTTCTTCAAAGAAATAATAGCTCAGAACTTCCCAAACCTGGGGAAGGAGCTGGAAAACAGAAGCCAATAGATCTCAAACTATATCAATGCAAAATGACCAACTCCAAGGCATATAGTAGTAAATCTGCCAAAAGTCAATGACAAAGAAAAAGTACTAAGGGCAGCAAGACACAAGAAAATAACCTACAAAGGAACCTCTTTCAGGCTGTCAGCAGATTTCTCAGCAGAAACCTTACAGGGTAGGAGAGAGTGGAATGATATATTCAAAATTCTGAAAGACAAAAACTTTCAGCCAAGAATACTCTATCCAGTGAAAATATCTTTCAAATATGATGGAGAAATAAAAACTTTCCAAGACAAATGAAAGTTAAGGGAGTTCATCACCACAAGACACCCCCCTACAAGAAATCCACAAGAAGGCCCTTATACCTGACAACAAAAAAAGAAGCTTACAAAACCCTGAGCAAGGAGATGAGTAGAAAGACATATCAGAAAATTGCAGCTCTCCATCAGAAAAAGTGAGCAAATGCTTAATGACAACAGGAAGACAAAAGGAAGGAAAACAACAAAAATAGATATAATCTTGTCATTTTAACCTTGAAATCACCATGCAAGATGGAATAAGATGTGACAATAGTAACTTAGAAGCGGAAGAGGTAAGGGATGGAATTGGCTTAGTCTAAGGAAATAAGAGGCTGTCAGAAAATGGACTATCTCAACTATGGGACTTTTTTATACAAACAACATGGTAACCACTAAACAAATAATTAAAACAGAGAGACAAATGATAAATAAGGAGAAAACTAAGAAAACCAGCATAGAAAACTAGCTAACCAAAATGGTAGTACAAAATACATGGGACAAGAAATGAAGGAAATGCAGGAGAACTGGAAAAGGAGCAATAAATTGGCAGCATTAGGCCCTCATATATCAATAACCACTCTAAGTGAAAATGGAATGAATTCTCCAGTCAAAAGACACAGAGTGGCAGTATGGTTAAAAAACAAGACCCAACAATATACTGCCTTCGGGAAACACATCTCAGCCCCAAGAACAAAGACTCAAGTGAAGAGATGGAAGATAATACTCCAAGCTAACACCAAAAAAAGAAAGCAGGTGTTGCCATACTTATATCAGAAAAATTAGACTTCAAGACAAAACAGGTAAAGAGAAATAAAGAAGGGAATTTTATATGATAAAAGGGACACCCTTCCAGATGATGTTACACCAATAAATATTTGTGCATCTGACACAGGAGTATCAAAAGCACAGAAAGCAACTATTAACAAACCTAAAAGGAGATATTAACAACAACACAATAATAATAGGGACCTCAACACACCTCTTACACCAATGGATATATCACTCAGACAGAAAGTCAACAAAGAAATTGTAGAATAGAATTAAATGAAAAACTAGACCAGATGGATTTAATAGATATTTATAGAACACTCCCTCCAAAAACAGCAGGTTACACACCCTTCTCAAGTGTGCATGGATCATTCTCAAGGATAGACCATATGTTGGAAAGCAAGGCAAGCCTCAATAAATTTAAGAAACCTGAAATAATACCAAGCATCTTTTCCAACCAAAATGCTATTAAACTAAGACTCAACTGCAAGAAAAAAGCCAGAAAAGTTGCAAAGATGTGGAGATCAAAGAACATGCTAATGACCAACTAATGGATCATTGAAAATTCAAGGAGAAATCAAAAATTATCTGGAGAAAAATGAAAATGAAAGCACAACGTTCCAACTCATTTGAGATGCAGGAAAAGCAGTCCTAAGAGGGAGATTCTTTGCAATACACACTCACCTTAACAAACAAGAAAAATGTCAAATAAGCAATCTTAAACTGCACTTAACATGATTAGAAAAATAAGAATAAAGAAAGCCCAAACTCAGCAGAAGAGAAAAATAATAAGAATTAGAGCATAAATAAATGAAATTGAAAGAATAAAGACAGAAGGAAGGATCAATGAATAAAACACCTGGTTCTATGAGAAGATAAACAAAAATTGACAAACTCTTAGTGAGGCTCACTAAGAAAAAAAGAGAGAAAGCTCAAATAAATAAAATTTAAAATGAAAGGGGAGAAATTACAATGGATACCACAGAAATGCAAACACTTATACGAATATACTATGAAAAACTATACGCCAACAAACTGGACAATCTAGAAGAAATGGGTAAATTCTTAGACTCTTACAACCTCCAAAAACTGAATCAAGAAGAAATAGAGAATCTGAATAGACAAATCACAAGTAAAGAGATTGAAACAGTAATCAAAGACCTGCCAAAAAATGAAAGTCCAGGACCAGATGGCCTCTCTGGAGAATTATACCAAACATTCAGAGAAAATACAGTATCTATCCTTCTCAAACTATTCCAAAAATTTGAAGAAGACAGAAAAATCCCTAACACGTTCTATGAGGCCAACATCACCCTGATACCAAAGCTAGACAGGGCTAACACAAAGAAGGAAAATTACAGGCCAATATTGCTGATGAACATAGATGCAAAAATCCTTAACATAATATTGGCAAACCAAATACAGCAATACATTAAAAAGATCATAAACCATGACCAAGTGCGATTTCTACCAGGGACAGAGGGATAGATCAACAACCGCAATTCAAAGTGATACACCACATTAACAAAATGAGGAACAAAAACCATGTGATCATCTCAATAGAAGCAGAGAAAGCATTT
>NW_025797197.1:0-2670 GCF_021613505.1 Equus quagga | reverse complement strand
TTCCTGCCAGAGACCATGGAAGCAACCAGAGAATGGACTGAATTATTCCAAATTATTTGGAGATTAATCCACATACTTCTGAATACCACATGGATCAAGGAACAATTTTCAAGAGAAATTAAAATATTTCAATCTAAATGAAAATACAGCATTTCAAATTGTGTGTGATGCAGCAAAAGCCATGCATTGAGGGGAATTTATGCTAAGTGCATATATTAGAAGAGAAAAAAGATCTAAAAACCAGCAACCTAAGCTTCCCCATTAAGCAACTAAAGAAAGAAGAAAAATTTAAACCTAAAGCAAGCAGAAGAAAATAAATAATAAAAATTAGAGCAGAAATCAACCGTATTGAAAACATAAAAAAGAAATCAATAAAACCAAGATCTGGTTCTTTGAAATGATGAGGAAAATTTATAAACCTCTAGACAGGCTAAGAAAAAAAGAAAAGACCCAAATTACCAAAATCAGAAATGAAAGAAGATTCATCACTGCTGATCAAATCATCCCGTAAACATTAAAAGGATAATAAATAATTCAATTAAAAACTCATACTAGAATTGTTAAAATTAAAAAAAAATGCTAATGAGAATGTAGAATAGGAACTCTCATTCATTGCTAGTGGAAATTAAAAATGGCACATCCACTTTGGAAGACAGTTTGGCAACTTATCAATGGTAAAAAGAATTGATCAATCGAGCCACAAAAAGACATGGGTGAATCTTAAATACACAATGATAAGTGAAAGAAGCCAATTTAAAAAGTCTATATACTGTATGATATTCTGCAAAAGGCAAAACTATAGAGATGGTAAAAATATCAGTGGTTGCTAGGACTTTAGGGGAAAAAGAAAGGGTTGAATAGGTGAAGCACAAATGAGATTTTTTGGTAGTGAAACTATTTTTTTATGATGCTGTGGTGGTGAATACATGATACTATGCCTTTGTAAAAAAAACCATAGAACTTTCCAGCACAAAGAGTGAACCTTGGGCTGGCCCCATGGTGTAGTGGTTAAGTACACACCTTCCACTTTGACAGCCTGGGTTCATGGGTTTGGATCCAAGGTGTGGACCTGCACACTCATCAGCCATGTTGTGGCAGTGACCCACTTAGAGTAGAGGGAGATTGGCACAGATGTTAGCTCAGGGCTAATCTTTCTCAAGCAAAAAAGAAAAAAAAGAGGAAGATCGGCAACAGATGTTAGGTCAGGGTGAATCTTCCTGAGGGGGGAAAAATAAAACAGAGCAAACCTTAATGTACGCAAGATTTTAAATGTCATTTAGGATTTGGGGAGCTCCTACGATGGAATGAGAATGTGACAAATAATATAACTGTTTTATAAATATGTGAAAAAAACCTCACTGAAGGGGATGGGGGAAAAGGAACTAGCCAAAGCAAGTTTGGAAATCAGGGGAGACTATAAGATTAAAGGCACAAAGAACTGTACTGAGCACTGTGCTGTTAGTTGCTATTTTCCCACAGGAGTATGTGCTAACTATTCTGTTACTGATACATATGAATATCAGAACTGAACCACGAGTAAGTGGACATTAACGACGGGAGTCAGATTATTCACTGTTGGATTGGGAGGTTGCACATAGAAGCAAATGATGGAGGCTAGAATGATCCCTGTTTAATGGGTTATAGTTGTAGCCATCAGTATGAACTCATGTTTTACTTAATATAGATATAGATGTTTACATATAGAAACACTTATTGATATGTGAATATACACAGGTTCATATACACATATATTTCCTTGCACTGTCAGCTGAGACTGACTAGAAGCAACTCTAGATAACAATAGCACACCAAGGAATGAGCACACCTAGTGCCCAAACATTGTCTTTTATTACTATTCTCCAGTGAAAAGAATCAAGTCTCCTTGGAGAAATTCTAGAATGGGGCTGGAAGTATACATGATGAGCCTGGAACATTTGTAGTGTCCGAAAATAAGGAAGTGACAAATACACATACACACAATGATGGGATCATGTTGAAGGAATACAGGAGACAACTGAAAGAGCTCTCAGTGGCCCAAACTGGAGCAATTCAAACAATAAAATAAATGAAATAGTATTGGATTATAACTCTAAGTAGAAAATAAATATTGCTGAGTCCATACTTACATAAACAAGAGATTGAACAAATAAGTACATGAGGGAGAATAGGCAAATCTCATTTGCAGAATTCCAAATACTTTATGTACGTATGCTGCTCTAAAGGAGATGGAGCATAACTCCCCGCTCTGTAAGTGTGGGCCAGGCAAAGTGACTTCCTTCCAAAGAGAATGGTATGAAAAAGTAGAAAAAATACTATATTTACAATGGAGAAACCTGACAAACAGTATCTCAGCCGGGTGATCAAGACTGGCATTCTGAATGATGTCAGGTTCGTAGTATGTACCTTGATATGATGATAGTGGGCACATTGAAGTGATGAAAATGACAATTTACTTCTGTAGTCTTCCTTCCGAGAACATGTAACCCTAATCTAATTATGAGCAAAATATTAGACAGATCGCAGTGGGAGAACACTCAACAAAATAACTTACCAATACTCCTCAAAACTATCAAAGTCATCAAAAACAAAGGAAGTCTGAGAAACTATCACAGGCAAGAGTTATCTAAGGAGTCATGATGACCAAATGCAATGTGGTGTTCTGAACGAGAT
>NW_025797196.1:0-2670 GCF_021613505.1 Equus quagga | reverse complement strand
ATCTCGTTCAGAACACCACATTGCATTTGGTCATCATGACTCCTTAGATAACTCTTGCCTGTGATAGTTTCTCAGACTTCCTTTGTTTTTGATGACTTTGATAGTTTTGAGGAGTATTGGTAAGTTATTTTGTTGAGTGTTCTCCCACTGCGATCTGTCTAATATTTTGCTCATAATTAGATTAGGGTTACATGTTCTCGGAAGGAAGACTACAGAAGTAAATTGTCATTTTCATCACTTCAATGTGCCCACTATCATCATATCAAGGTACATACTACGAACCTGACATCATTCAGAATGCCAGTCTTGATCACCCGGCTGAGATACTGTTTGTCAGGTTTCTCCATTGTAAATATAGTATTTTTTCTACTTTTTCATACCATTCTCTTTGGAAGGAAGTCACTTTGCCTGGCCCACACTTACAGAGCGGGGAGTTATGCTCCATCTCCTTTAGAGCAGCATACGTACATAAAGTATTTGGAATTCTGCAAATGAGATTTGCCTATTCTCCCTCATGTACTTATTTGTTCAATCTCTTGTTTATGTAAGTATGGACTCAGCAATATTTATTTTCTACTTAGAGTTATAATCCAATACTATTTCATTTATTTTATTGTTTGAATTGCTCCAGTTTGGGCCACTGAGAGCTCTTTCAGTTGTCTCCTGTATTCCTTCAACATGATCCCATCATTGTGTGTATGTGTATTTGTCACTTCCTTATTTTCGGACACTACAAATGTTCCAGGCTCATCATGTATACTTCCAGCCCCATTCTAGAATTTCTCCAAGGAGACTTGATTCTTTTCACTGGAGAATAGTAATAAAAGACAATGTTTGGGCACTAGGTGTGCTCATTCCTTGGTGTGCTATTGTTATCTAGAGTTGCTTCTAGTCAGTCTCAGCTGACAGTGCAAGGAAATATATGTGTATATGAACCTGTGTATATTCACATATCAATAAGTGTTTCTATATGTAAACATCTATATCTATATTAAGTAAAACATGAGTTCATACTGATGGCTACAACTATAACCCATTAAACAGGGATCATTCTAGCCTCCATCATTTGCTTCTATGTGCAACCTCCCAATCCAACAGTGAATAATCTGACTCCCGTCGTTAATGTCCACTTACTCGTGGTTCAGTTCTGATATTCATATGTATCAGTAACAGAATAGTTAGCACATACTCCTGTGGGAAAATAGCAACTAACAGCACAGTGCTCAGTACAGTTCTTTGTGCCTTTAATCTTATAGTCTCCCCTGATTTCCAAACTTGCTTTGGCTAGTTCCTTTTCCCCCATCCCCTTCAGTGAGGTTTTTTTCACATATTTATAAAACAGTTATATTATTTGTCACATTCTCATTCCATCGTAGGAGCTCCCCAAATCCTAAATGACATTTAAAATCTTGCGTACATTAAGGTTTGCTCTGTTTTATTTTTCCCCCCTCAGGAAGATTCACCCTGACCTAACATCTGTTGCCGATCTTCCTCTTTTTTTTCTTTTTTGCTTGAGAAAGATTAGCCCTGAGCTAACATCTGTGCCAATCTCCCTCTACTCTAAGTGGGTCACTGCCACAACATGGCTGATGAGTGTGCAGGTCCACACCTTGGATCCAAACCCATGAACCCAGGCTGTCAAAGTGGAAGGTGTGTACTTAACCACTACACCATGGGGCCAGCCCAAGGTTCACTCTTTGTGCTGGAAAGTTCTATGGTTTTTTTTACAAAGGCATAGTATCATGTATTCACCACCACAGCATCATAAAAAAATAGTTTCACTACCAAAAAATCTCATTTGTGCTTCACCTATTCAACCCTTTCTTTTTCCCCTAAAGTCCTAGCAACCACTGATATTTTTACCATCTCTATAGTTTTGCCTTTTGCAGAATATCATACAGTATATAGACTTTTTAAATTGGCTTCTTTCACTTATCATTGTGTATTTAAGATTCACCCATGTCTTTTTGTGGCTCGATTGATCAATTCTTTTTACCATTGATAAGTTGCCAAACTGTCTTCCAAAGTGGATGTGCCATTTTTAATTTCCACTAGCAATGAATGAGAGTTCCTATTCTACATTCTCATTAGCATTTTTTTTTAATTTTAACAATTCTAGTATGAGTTTTTAATTGAATTATTTATTATCCTTTTAATGTTTACGGGATGATTTGATCAGCAGTGATGAATCTTCTTTCATTTCTGATTTTGGTAATTTGGGTCTTTTCTTTTTTTCTTAGCCTGTCTAGAGGTTTATAAATTTTCCTCATCATTTCAAAGAACCAGATCTTGGTTTTATTGATTTCTTTTTTATGTTTTCAATACGGTTGATTTCTGCTCTAATTTTTATTATTTATTTTCTTCTGCTTGCTTTAGGTTTAAATTTTTCTTCTTTCTTTAGTTGCTTAATGGGGAAGCTTAGGTTGCTGGTTTTTAGATCTTTTTTCTCTTCTAATATATGCACTTAGCATAAATTCCCCTCAATGCATGGCTTTTGCTGCATCACACACAATTTGAAATGCTGTATTTTCATTTAGATTGAAATATTTTAATTTCTCTTGAAAATTGTTCCTTGATCCATGTGGTATTCAGAAGTATGTGGATTAATCTCCAAATAATTTGGAATAATTCAGTCCATTCTCTGGTTGCTTCCATGGTCTCTGGCAGGAA
>NW_025797195.1:0-2278 GCF_021613505.1 Equus quagga | reverse complement strand
CTTTTAATACCTTAATTTCTGCTTTAAAATAGATGTCTTGGACTTTTGTGTCTAGAACTCAGTTTTGCTTTATTGAATCTCCAGGCATCTACCCTCCAACCCTTTATGAGTAGAAAGTGAACATAAGCATTCGTTCCATCATTTGATTTTCACAGATTTGCATGAGCATATCTGGCTGTGGAAAAGGTTATCAAGGGCCTTTTCTACCAAATGCTGTTCGTGGCTAACCTATGCAAAATTTCATTAGAACCTTGGAAAGTAGAAAAAATTAACTTCAAATGGAACATTTTTCAAGATATTCTAGTGCCTAAGGAAAAAGAAGTTTGTACAAATCTATTTTTTTTTTTAAAAAAGTACTTTGAACACTAAAATTTTCAGGTTATTAGCAATTATATTGTGGCTCAAATGGACTGAACTTTTTACTGGGTCTTGATTATGCATCAAGTCTCAGCAATGTCATAATTTGGCCCAAGTATTTGTTTCCTGAACCCAATTAAGGTAGGAAAAGTACTATGACTCATAGAAGACAAAATACAAGTTTTCTGGTATGTGAAGGACTTCAGACCCTGCATTCTTTTGCTTCATACCCCAGGATCTGTTGCTACTTATAGTACATTAAGCCTACAGTATTGTGCTGTAAACAGGGACTTCTTCCCAATGAGAATTTTGCATCATGTACTATAATACAGATATAGATACAGGTATGAGTAAAGCAAATAACATCCATCATTTAAAAGTTTAAAAGAGAGCATACCTGCTTAGAATAACAGAGGCAAATGACATAGAAGCGAAAGAAAGGTCTTTTGATTCAACCAGTCTGCATTTAGATCTTGGCTTCAGAATCTATTTGCAATGCCACTTAGGGTAAGTTACCATCCTTTCTGATCCTCAGATTCACTGTCAATACACTATGGATATTATCAGATGTAATGTTCTATTGAACTATCACTATTGAAAAATGTGAATATATGGACACAAGACGCCAGTAGTTCCTCAAGCCATTGCCTGATCTTGGGCTGGAGCAAATGTGAACTCTTTAGTTGTTGCATCAAAAAGAGGTGTGGGTATCTTGGGAAGGTACCAGGGTGTCAGAAGCAATGGGAATAGATTGGGGAGAAAAGTTCTGAAACAACAGCTACTTAACAACCTGTAAGGAATTGGAAAATATATATATTTAAATTGTTTTTTAAGAAGCTAATACCACTCTGTTTATTGCGATGATTACATGATGGTAATACATATATAAAATACTTCATAGAGGTGGTTCAATCAATTGGGTTGTTATATTAAGAAGAAAAAATTAAAATGGAAAGCAGAAGAGAAGAAAAGAAAGTTCAGAAAATTCAAAAATAAATCATTGAAGACAAAACCCGTACACATTATAGAGTTTAATTTATTCACAAATGAAAACAGATCAATGTTAATATTTAAATATAAAGATTGTCAGGAACTGTGAATGGTTTGAGATTTTGTCCCACTTGAAAGTTAAGTTAAATTGCCACAGTTTCAGGGAGGCTGACAGAAGACATGAGATTATCAGGTCAGAGAAAAAAGACATATTACCTATGGTCCAGCAAGCAGCACAAGCATCAGCAGACTTGTGCCAGTTCCTTTGCCCTGACATCACACTAGGCAATGTTTGTGGGCCCAAATTGAAGCCTGCTTGCTCAGTAGGCTGAATTACAAAAGAATCCTGAATTTAGGCCAAACAAATCCTTTAAAATTGGTAGTAAATGTGTCTCCATTTTTCTCAGGAGGCAGACACTATCTCTATCTTCATAAAATAGTTCATTATATGAAGATCCTTGAAAATATAGTCTGGAATAAATGGCAATCATTTCCCTTGTTCACAAGACATGTAGAAACAGATTCCTGAAGAGTTGACTTCCCCCCAGATTGGAAACTTTCCTCCGTTTATATTTGCCTGGACTATTTTAGATAGATTAAAAAGAGATAACTGTTACTACAGTGATTGGAGGAAGGTGTGAAATCAGGCATATTCTTAAAGTCTTTATTTTATAGGCATTTTAGATTTACAGAAAGATTACAAAAGTAAAATAGAGATTGCCCATATTCCCTATACCTAGTTTCCCTTATTATTACCATCTTATGTTATTACGGCGATTTGTTGCAATTAATGAACAAGTACAGACACATTATTATTATTAACAAAAGCCCATGCTTAATTCAGATTTCCTTGGTTTTTACCTAAGCCCCTTTTCTGTTCTAAGATCTCGTTCAGAACACCACATTGCATTTGGTCATCATGACTCCTTAG
>NW_025797194.1:0-2670 GCF_021613505.1 Equus quagga | reverse complement strand
TTCCTGCCAGAGACCATGGAAGCAACCAGAGAATGGACTGAATTATTCCAAATTATTTGGAGATTAATCCACATACTTCTGAATACCACATGGATCAAGGAACAATTTTCAAGAGAAATTAAAATATTTCAATCTAAATGAAAATACAGCATTTCAAATTGTGTGTGATGCAGCAAAAGCCATGCATTGAGGGGAATTTATGCTAAGTGCATATATTAGAAGAGAAAAAAGATCTAAAAACCAGCAACCTAAGCTTCCCCATTAAGCAACTAAAGAAAGAAGAAAAATTTAAACCTAAAGCAAGCAGAAGAAAATAAATAATAAAAATTAGAGCAGAAATCAACCGTATTGAAAACATAAAAAAGAAATCAATAAAACCAAGATCTGGTTCTTTGAAATGATGAGGAAAATTTATAAACCTCTAGACAGGCTAAGAAAAAAAGAAAAGACCCAAATTACCAAAATCAGAAATGAAAGAAGATTCATCACTGCTGATCAAATCATCCCGTAAACATTAAAAGGATAATAAATAATTCAATTAAAAACTCATACTAGAATTGTTAAAATTAAAAAAAAATGCTAATGAGAATGTAGAATAGGAACTCTCATTCATTGCTAGTGGAAATTAAAAATGGCACATCCACTTTGGAAGACAGTTTGGCAACTTATCAATGGTAAAAAGAATTGATCAATCGAGCCACAAAAAGACATGGGTGAATCTTAAATACACAATGATAAGTGAAAGAAGCCAATTTAAAAAGTCTATATACTGTATGATATTCTGCAAAAGGCAAAACTATAGAGATGGTAAAAATATCAGTGGTTGCTAGGACTTTAGGGGAAAAAGAAAGGGTTGAATAGGTGAAGCACAAATGAGATTTTTTGGTAGTGAAACTATTTTTTTATGATGCTGTGGTGGTGAATACATGATACTATGCCTTTGTAAAAAAAACCATAGAACTTTCCAGCACAAAGAGTGAACCTTGGGCTGGCCCCATGGTGTAGTGGTTAAGTACACACCTTCCACTTTGACAGCCTGGGTTCATGGGTTTGGATCCAAGGTGTGGACCTGCACACTCATCAGCCATGTTGTGGCAGTGACCCACTTAGAGTAGAGGGAGATTGGCACAGATGTTAGCTCAGGGCTAATCTTTCTCAAGCAAAAAAGAAAAAAAAGAGGAAGATCGGCAACAGATGTTAGGTCAGGGTGAATCTTCCTGAGGGGGGAAAAATAAAACAGAGCAAACCTTAATGTACGCAAGATTTTAAATGTCATTTAGGATTTGGGGAGCTCCTACGATGGAATGAGAATGTGACAAATAATATAACTGTTTTATAAATATGTGAAAAAAACCTCACTGAAGGGGATGGGGGAAAAGGAACTAGCCAAAGCAAGTTTGGAAATCAGGGGAGACTATAAGATTAAAGGCACAAAGAACTGTACTGAGCACTGTGCTGTTAGTTGCTATTTTCCCACAGGAGTATGTGCTAACTATTCTGTTACTGATACATATGAATATCAGAACTGAACCACGAGTAAGTGGACATTAACGACGGGAGTCAGATTATTCACTGTTGGATTGGGAGGTTGCACATAGAAGCAAATGATGGAGGCTAGAATGATCCCTGTTTAATGGGTTATAGTTGTAGCCATCAGTATGAACTCATGTTTTACTTAATATAGATATAGATGTTTACATATAGAAACACTTATTGATATGTGAATATACACAGGTTCATATACACATATATTTCCTTGCACTGTCAGCTGAGACTGACTAGAAGCAACTCTAGATAACAATAGCACACCAAGGAATGAGCACACCTAGTGCCCAAACATTGTCTTTTATTACTATTCTCCAGTGAAAAGAATCAAGTCTCCTTGGAGAAATTCTAGAATGGGGCTGGAAGTATACATGATGAGCCTGGAACATTTGTAGTGTCCGAAAATAAGGAAGTGACAAATACACATACACACAATGATGGGATCATGTTGAAGGAATACAGGAGACAACTGAAAGAGCTCTCAGTGGCCCAAACTGGAGCAATTCAAACAATAAAATAAATGAAATAGTATTGGATTATAACTCTAAGTAGAAAATAAATATTGCTGAGTCCATACTTACATAAACAAGAGATTGAACAAATAAGTACATGAGGGAGAATAGGCAAATCTCATTTGCAGAATTCCAAATACTTTATGTACGTATGCTGCTCTAAAGGAGATGGAGCATAACTCCCCGCTCTGTAAGTGTGGGCCAGGCAAAGTGACTTCCTTCCAAAGAGAATGGTATGAAAAAGTAGAAAAAATACTATATTTACAATGGAGAAACCTGACAAACAGTATCTCAGCCGGGTGATCAAGACTGGCATTCTGAATGATGTCAGGTTCGTAGTATGTACCTTGATATGATGATAGTGGGCACATTGAAGTGATGAAAATGACAATTTACTTCTGTAGTCTTCCTTCCGAGAACATGTAACCCTAATCTAATTATGAGCAAAATATTAGACAGATCGCAGTGGGAGAACACTCAACAAAATAACTTACCAATACTCCTCAAAACTATCAAAGTCATCAAAAACAAAGGAAGTCTGAGAAACTATCACAGGCAAGAGTTATCTAAGGAGTCATGATGACCAAATGCAATGTGGTGTTCTGAACGAGAT
>NW_025797193.1:0-2670 GCF_021613505.1 Equus quagga | reverse complement strand
ATCTCGTTCAGAACACCACATTGCATTTGGTCATCATGACTCCTTAGATAACTCTTGCCTGTGATAGTTTCTCAGACTTCCTTTGTTTTTGATGACTTTGATAGTTTTGAGGAGTATTGGTAAGTTATTTTGTTGAGTGTTCTCCCACTGCGATCTGTCTAATATTTTGCTCATAATTAGATTAGGGTTACATGTTCTCGGAAGGAAGACTACAGAAGTAAATTGTCATTTTCATCACTTCAATGTGCCCACTATCATCATATCAAGGTACATACTACGAACCTGACATCATTCAGAATGCCAGTCTTGATCACCCGGCTGAGATACTGTTTGTCAGGTTTCTCCATTGTAAATATAGTATTTTTTCTACTTTTTCATACCATTCTCTTTGGAAGGAAGTCACTTTGCCTGGCCCACACTTACAGAGCGGGGAGTTATGCTCCATCTCCTTTAGAGCAGCATACGTACATAAAGTATTTGGAATTCTGCAAATGAGATTTGCCTATTCTCCCTCATGTACTTATTTGTTCAATCTCTTGTTTATGTAAGTATGGACTCAGCAATATTTATTTTCTACTTAGAGTTATAATCCAATACTATTTCATTTATTTTATTGTTTGAATTGCTCCAGTTTGGGCCACTGAGAGCTCTTTCAGTTGTCTCCTGTATTCCTTCAACATGATCCCATCATTGTGTGTATGTGTATTTGTCACTTCCTTATTTTCGGACACTACAAATGTTCCAGGCTCATCATGTATACTTCCAGCCCCATTCTAGAATTTCTCCAAGGAGACTTGATTCTTTTCACTGGAGAATAGTAATAAAAGACAATGTTTGGGCACTAGGTGTGCTCATTCCTTGGTGTGCTATTGTTATCTAGAGTTGCTTCTAGTCAGTCTCAGCTGACAGTGCAAGGAAATATATGTGTATATGAACCTGTGTATATTCACATATCAATAAGTGTTTCTATATGTAAACATCTATATCTATATTAAGTAAAACATGAGTTCATACTGATGGCTACAACTATAACCCATTAAACAGGGATCATTCTAGCCTCCATCATTTGCTTCTATGTGCAACCTCCCAATCCAACAGTGAATAATCTGACTCCCGTCGTTAATGTCCACTTACTCGTGGTTCAGTTCTGATATTCATATGTATCAGTAACAGAATAGTTAGCACATACTCCTGTGGGAAAATAGCAACTAACAGCACAGTGCTCAGTACAGTTCTTTGTGCCTTTAATCTTATAGTCTCCCCTGATTTCCAAACTTGCTTTGGCTAGTTCCTTTTCCCCCATCCCCTTCAGTGAGGTTTTTTTCACATATTTATAAAACAGTTATATTATTTGTCACATTCTCATTCCATCGTAGGAGCTCCCCAAATCCTAAATGACATTTAAAATCTTGCGTACATTAAGGTTTGCTCTGTTTTATTTTTCCCCCCTCAGGAAGATTCACCCTGACCTAACATCTGTTGCCGATCTTCCTCTTTTTTTTCTTTTTTGCTTGAGAAAGATTAGCCCTGAGCTAACATCTGTGCCAATCTCCCTCTACTCTAAGTGGGTCACTGCCACAACATGGCTGATGAGTGTGCAGGTCCACACCTTGGATCCAAACCCATGAACCCAGGCTGTCAAAGTGGAAGGTGTGTACTTAACCACTACACCATGGGGCCAGCCCAAGGTTCACTCTTTGTGCTGGAAAGTTCTATGGTTTTTTTTACAAAGGCATAGTATCATGTATTCACCACCACAGCATCATAAAAAAATAGTTTCACTACCAAAAAATCTCATTTGTGCTTCACCTATTCAACCCTTTCTTTTTCCCCTAAAGTCCTAGCAACCACTGATATTTTTACCATCTCTATAGTTTTGCCTTTTGCAGAATATCATACAGTATATAGACTTTTTAAATTGGCTTCTTTCACTTATCATTGTGTATTTAAGATTCACCCATGTCTTTTTGTGGCTCGATTGATCAATTCTTTTTACCATTGATAAGTTGCCAAACTGTCTTCCAAAGTGGATGTGCCATTTTTAATTTCCACTAGCAATGAATGAGAGTTCCTATTCTACATTCTCATTAGCATTTTTTTTTAATTTTAACAATTCTAGTATGAGTTTTTAATTGAATTATTTATTATCCTTTTAATGTTTACGGGATGATTTGATCAGCAGTGATGAATCTTCTTTCATTTCTGATTTTGGTAATTTGGGTCTTTTCTTTTTTTCTTAGCCTGTCTAGAGGTTTATAAATTTTCCTCATCATTTCAAAGAACCAGATCTTGGTTTTATTGATTTCTTTTTTATGTTTTCAATACGGTTGATTTCTGCTCTAATTTTTATTATTTATTTTCTTCTGCTTGCTTTAGGTTTAAATTTTTCTTCTTTCTTTAGTTGCTTAATGGGGAAGCTTAGGTTGCTGGTTTTTAGATCTTTTTTCTCTTCTAATATATGCACTTAGCATAAATTCCCCTCAATGCATGGCTTTTGCTGCATCACACACAATTTGAAATGCTGTATTTTCATTTAGATTGAAATATTTTAATTTCTCTTGAAAATTGTTCCTTGATCCATGTGGTATTCAGAAGTATGTGGATTAATCTCCAAATAATTTGGAATAATTCAGTCCATTCTCTGGTTGCTTCCATGGTCTCTGGCAGGAA
>NW_025797192.1:0-2278 GCF_021613505.1 Equus quagga | reverse complement strand
CTAAGGAGTCATGATGACCAAATGCAATGTGGTGTTCTGAACGAGATCTTAGAACAGAAAAGGGGCTTAGGTAAAAACCAAGGAAATCTGAATTAAGCATGGGCTTTTGTTAATAATAATAATGTGTCTGTACTTGTTCATTAATTGCAACAAATCGCCGTAATAACATAAGATGGTAATAATAAGGGAAACTAGGTATAGGGAATATGGGCAATCTCTATTTTACTTTTGTAATCTTTCTGTAAATCTAAAATGCCTATAAAATAAAGACTTTAAGAATATGCCTGATTTCACACCTTCCTCCAATCACTGTAGTAACAGTTATCTCTTTTTAATCTATCTAAAATAGTCCAGGCAAATATAAACGGAGGAAAGTTTCCAATCTGGGGGGAAGTCAACTCTTCAGGAATCTGTTTCTACATGTCTTGTGAACAAGGGAAATGATTGCCATTTATTCCAGACTATATTTTCAAGGATCTTCATATAATGAACTATTTTATGAAGATAGAGATAGTGTCTGCCTCCTGAGAAAAATGGAGACACATTTACTACCAATTTTAAAGGATTTGTTTGGCCTAAATTCAGGATTCTTTTGTAATTCAGCCTACTGAGCAAGCAGGCTTCAATTTGGGCCCACAAACATTGCCTAGTGTGATGTCAGGGCAAAGGAACTGGCACAAGTCTGCTGATGCTTGTGCTGCTTGCTGGACCATAGGTAATATGTCTTTTTTCTCTGACCTGATAATCTCATGTCTTCTGTCAGCCTCCCTGAAACTGTGGCAATTTAACTTAACTTTCAAGTGGGACAAAATCTCAAACCATTCACAGTTCCTGACAATCTTTATATTTAAATATTAACATTGATCTGTTTTCATTTGTGAATAAATTAAACTCTATAATGTGTACGGGTTTTGTCTTCAATGATTTATTTTTGAATTTTCTGAACTTTCTTTTCTTCTCTTCTGCTTTCCATTTTAATTTTTTCTTCTTAATATAACAACCCAATTGATTGAACCACCTCTATGAAGTATTTTATATATGTATTACCATCATGTAATCATCGCAATAAACAGAGTGGTATTAGCTTCTTAAAAAACAATTTAAATATATATATTTTCCAATTCCTTACAGGTTGTTAAGTAGCTGTTGTTTCAGAACTTTTCTCCCCAATCTATTCCCATTGCTTCTGACACCCTGGTACCTTCCCAAGATACCCACACCTCTTTTTGATGCAACAACTAAAGAGTTCACATTTGCTCCAGCCCAAGATCAGGCAATGGCTTGAGGAACTACTGGCGTCTTGTGTCCATATATTCACATTTTTCAATAGTGATAGTTCAATAGAACATTACATCTGATAATATCCATAGTGTATTGACAGTGAATCTGAGGATCAGAAAGGATGGTAACTTACCCTAAGTGGCATTGCAAATAGATTCTGAAGCCAAGATCTAAATGCAGACTGGTTGAATCAAAAGACCTTTCTTTCGCTTCTATGTCATTTGCCTCTGTTATTCTAAGCAGGTATGCTCTCTTTTAAACTTTTAAATGATGGATGTTATTTGCTTTACTCATACCTGTATCTATATCTGTATTATAGTACATGATGCAAAATTCTCATTGGGAAGAAGTCCCTGTTTACAGCACAATACTGTAGGCTTAATGTACTATAAGTAGCAACAGATCCTGGGGTATGAAGCAAAAGAATGCAGGGTCTGAAGTCCTTCACATACCAGAAAACTTGTATTTTGTCTTCTATGAGTCATAGTACTTTTCCTACCTTAATTGGGTTCAGGAAACAAATACTTGGGCCAAATTATGACATTGCTGAGACTTGATGCATAATCAAGACCCAGTAAAAAGTTCAGTCCATTTGAGCCACAATATAATTGCTAATAACCTGAAAATTTTAGTGTTCAAAGTACTTTTTTAAAAAAAAAAATAGATTTGTACAAACTTCTTTTTCCTTAGGCACTAGAATATCTTGAAAAATGTTCCATTTGAAGTTAATTTTTTCTACTTTCCAAGGTTCTAATGAAATTTTGCATAGGTTAGCCACGAACAGCATTTGGTAGAAAAGGCCCTTGATAACCTTTTCCACAGCCAGATATGCTCATGCAAATCTGTGAAAATCAAATGATGGAACGAATGCTTATGTTCACTTTCTACTCATAAAGGGTTGGAGGGTAGATGCCTGGAGATTCAATAAAGCAAAACTGAGTTCTAGACACAAAAGTCCAAGACATCTATTTTAAAGCAGAAATTAAGGTATTAAAAG
>NW_025797191.1:0-3578 GCF_021613505.1 Equus quagga | reverse complement strand
GTCTGTACTTGTTCATTAATTGCAACAAATCGCCGTAATAACATAAGATGGTAATAATAAGGGAAACTAGGTATAGGGAATATGGGCAATCTCTATTTTACTTTTGTAATCTTTCTGTAAATCTAAAATGCCTATAAAATAAAGACTTTAAGAATATGCCTGATTTCACACCTTCCTCCAATCACTGTAGTAACAGTTATCTCTTTTTAATCTATCTAAAATAGTCCAGGCAAATATAAACGGAGGAAAGTTTCCAATCTGGGGGGAAGTCAACTCTTCAGGAATCTGTTTCTACATGTCTTGTGAACAAGGGAAATGATTGCCATTTATTCCAGACTATATTTTCAAGGATCTTCATATAATGAACTATTTTATGAAGATAGAGATAGTGTCTGCCTCCTGAGAAAAATGGAGACACATTTACTACCAATTTTAAAGGATTTGTTTGGCCTAAATTCAGGATTCTTTTGTAATTCAGCCTACTGAGCAAGCAGGCTTCAATTTGGGCCCACAAACATTGCCTAGTGTGATGTCAGGGCAAAGGAACTGGCACAAGTCTGCTGATGCTTGTGCTGCTTGCTGGACCATAGGTAATATGTCTTTTTTCTCTGACCTGATAATCTCATGTCTTCTGTCAGCCTCCCTGAAACTGTGGCAATTTAACTTAACTTTCAAGTGGGACAAAATCTCAAACCATTCACAGTTCCTGACAATCTTTATATTTAAATATTAACATTGATCTGTTTTCATTTGTGAATAAATTAAACTCTATAATGTGTACGGGTTTTGTCTTCAATGATTTATTTTTGAATTTTCTGAACTTTCTTTTCTTCTCTTCTGCTTTCCATTTTAATTTTTTCTTCTTAATATAACAACCCAATTGATTGAACCACCTCTATGAAGTATTTTATATATGTATTACCATCATGTAATCATCGCAATAAACAGAGTGGTATTAGCTTCTTAAAAAACAATTTAAATATATATATTTTCCAATTCCTTACAGGTTGTTAAGTAGCTGTTGTTTCAGAACTTTTCTCCCCAATCTATTCCCATTGCTTCTGACACCCTGGTACCTTCCCAAGATACCCACACCTCTTTTTGATGCAACAACTAAAGAGTTCACATTTGCTCCAGCCCAAGATCAGGCAATGGCTTGAGGAACTACTGGCGTCTTGTGTCCATATATTCACATTTTTCAATAGTGATAGTTCAATAGAACATTACATCTGATAATATCCATAGTGTATTGACAGTGAATCTGAGGATCAGAAAGGATGGTAACTTACCCTAAGTGGCATTGCAAATAGATTCTGAAGCCAAGATCTAAATGCAGACTGGTTGAATCAAAAGACCTTTCTTTCGCTTCTATGTCATTTGCCTCTGTTATTCTAAGCAGGTATGCTCTCTTTTAAACTTTTAAATGATGGATGTTATTTGCTTTACTCATACCTGTATCTATATCTGTATTATAGTACATGATGCAAAATTCTCATTGGGAAGAAGTCCCTGTTTACAGCACAATACTGTAGGCTTAATGTACTATAAGTAGCAACAGATCCTGGGGTATGAAGCAAAAGAATGCAGGGTCTGAAGTCCTTCACATACCAGAAAACTTGTATTTTGTCTTCTATGAGTCATAGTACTTTTCCTACCTTAATTGGGTTCAGGAAACAAATACTTGGGCCAAATTATGACATTGCTGAGACTTGATGCATAATCAAGACCCAGTAAAAAGTTCAGTCCATTTGAGCCACAATATAATTGCTAATAACCTGAAAATTTTAGTGTTCAAAGTACTTTTTTAAAAAAAAAAATAGATTTGTACAAACTTCTTTTTCCTTAGGCACTAGAATATCTTGAAAAATGTTCCATTTGAAGTTAATTTTTTCAATTTTCAATGTACAGGTCTTTTACCCCTTTGGTTAAGTTTGTTCCTAGATATTTCATTCTTTTTGTTGGGATTATAAATGAGATTGCAGTCTTGATTGCTCTTTCTGCTAGTTCACTGTTAGTGTATAGAAATTCAACTTATTTTTAAAATTGATTTTGTACCCTGAAACCTTGCTGTATTTGTTTATTATTTCTAGTAGTTTTCTGGTGGATTACACTGGTCACAATGGTTATAATTACCTTTTTTATCCATTAAAAAAACTAAAATTGTTGGAGAGGATGTGGAGAAAAGGGAACCCTCATACATGGCTGGTGGGAATGCAAACTGGTGCAGCCACTCTGGAAAACAGTATAGAGATTTATCAAAAAATTAAAAATAGAAATACCATATGATCCAGCTATCCCACTACTGGGTATTTATCCAAAAAACTTGAAACCAATGATCTAAAGAGATTTATGCACTCCTATGTTCATTGCAGCATTATTCTCAATAGCCAAGATTTGGAAGCAACCCAAGTGCCCTTCTACAGATGAATGGATAAAGAAGATGTGGTGTATATGTATATATATATATATATATATACATATACACACACACAATGGAAAACTACTCAGCTATAAAAATAGATAAAATCATCCCATTTGCAATAACATAGATTGAACTTGAGGATAGGATGTTATTCGAAATAAGCCAGACAGAGAAAAACAAATACTGCACAATTTCACTTATATGTGGAAGATAACAAATACATGGATAAAGAGAACTGATTAGTGGTTACCAGAGGGGAAAGGGTTTAGGGGGTGGGCGAAAGAGGTAAAGGCGTACACATGTATGGTGATGGATAAAAATTAGACTAGTGGGGGTGAGCATGATGAAGTGTATTCAGAAATTGATAAATGGTAATGTACACCTGAAATTGCACAATGTTATAAACCATTATGATCTCAATAAAATTACTTGGAAAAAACCCAAAAAACAAAACAAAACAAAAAGCCACAGTCTAAGGAGACAAAACATTTCATAACAGGACTCAGATACAACACAGATGATAGAGTTCTCACAGAGTTTAAAATAATTATGATTAATATACTGAAGTGTCTAAGGAAAAACATAAAAAACACATTAGGACATAGTGGTGATGAAAGCAGACAGAAAAGGAAGTGTTTAAAATCAAAAACACTGCAACAAAAATAAAGGATACCTTTAACAGTCTCATCTATATACTAGACTCAAATGAAGAAAAATCAATGAACTTGAATACAGGTCAATGGAAACTTCGGAAGCTGAAATGTAATAAGAAAAAATAAAAAGAAAGAACAAAACAGAACAGAATACCCAAAAACCAGAGAATAATTTTGAATGGTGTAACATACGTGCAATCAAAAGAGATAAGAAGGGAGCAGAAGAAATATTTGAAGTAGTAATGACAGAGAACTCTCCAGATTTAATGGGAGACACACAAGCACACATCCATGAAGCTTAGGGATAATCTAGCAGGATAAATACCACAAATATTACACAAGACATATCATATTCAAACTGTGGAAAACCAATGACAAGGAGAAAATCTTGAAAGAAGTCAGAGGGAAAGAAAACCACCTGATCAACAGAGGAACAGGGTAAGAATTACTGTGAATTTCCTGCCAGAGACCATGGAAGCAACCAGAGAATGGACTGAATTATT
>NW_025797190.1:0-3578 GCF_021613505.1 Equus quagga | reverse complement strand
AATAATTCAGTCCATTCTCTGGTTGCTTCCATGGTCTCTGGCAGGAAATTCACAGTAATTCTTACCCTGTTCCTCTGTTGATCAGGTGGTTTTCTTTCCCTCTGACTTCTTTCAAGATTTTCTCCTTGTCATTGGTTTTCCACAGTTTGAATATGATATGTCTTGTGTAATATTTGTGGTATTTATCCTGCTAGATTATCCCTAAGCTTCATGGATGTGTGCTTGTGTGTCTCCCATTAAATCTGGAGAGTTCTCTGTCATTACTACTTCAAATATTTCTTCTGCTCCCTTCTTATCTCTTTTGATTGCACGTATGTTACACCATTCAAAATTATTCTCTGGTTTTTGGGTATTCTGTTCTGTTTTGTTCTTTCTTTTTATTTTTTCTTATTACATTTCAGCTTCCGAAGTTTCCATTGACCTGTATTCAAGTTCATTGATTTTTCTTCATTTGAGTCTAGTATATAGATGAGACTGTTAAAGGTATCCTTTATTTTTGTTGCAGTGTTTTTGATTTTAAACACTTCCTTTTCTGTCTGCTTTCATCACCACTATGTCCTAATGTGTTTTTTATGTTTTTCCTTAGACACTTCAGTATATTAATCATAATTATTTTAAACTCTGTGAGAACTCTATCATCTGTGTTGTATCTGAGTCCTGTTATGAAATGTTTTGTCTCCTTAGACTGTGGCTTTTTGTTTTGTTTTGTTTTTTGGGTTTTTTCCAAGTAATTTTATTGAGATCATAATGGTTTATAACATTGTGCAATTTCAGGTGTACATTACCATTTATCAATTTCTGAATACACTTCATCATGCTCACCCCCACTAGTCTAATTTTTATCCATCACCATACATGTGTACGCCTTTACCTCTTTCGCCCACCCCCTAAACCCTTTCCCCTCTGGTAACCACTAATCAGTTCTCTTTATCCATGTATTTGTTATCTTCCACATATAAGTGAAATTGTGCAGTATTTGTTTTTCTCTGTCTGGCTTATTTCGAATAACATCCTATCCTCAAGTTCAATCTATGTTATTGCAAATGGGATGATTTTATCTATTTTTATAGCTGAGTAGTTTTCCATTGTGTGTGTGTATATGTATATATATATATATATATATACATATACACCACATCTTCTTTATCCATTCATCTGTAGAAGGGCACTTGGGTTGCTTCCAAATCTTGGCTATTGAGAATAATGCTGCAATGAACATAGGAGTGCATAAATCTCTTTAGATCATTGGTTTCAAGTTTTTTGGATAAATACCCAGTAGTGGGATAGCTGGATCATATGGTATTTCTATTTTTAATTTTTTGATAAATCTCTATACTGTTTTCCAGAGTGGCTGCACCAGTTTGCATTCCCACCAGCCATGTATGAGGGTTCCCTTTTCTCCACATCCTCTCCAACAATTTTAGTTTTTTTAATGGATAAAAAAGGTAATTATAACCATTGTGACCAGTGTAATCCACCAGAAAACTACTAGAAATAATAAACAAATACAGCAAGGTTTCAGGGTACAAAATCAATTTTAAAAATAAGTTGAATTTCTATACACTAACAGTGAACTAGCAGAAAGAGCAATCAAGACTGCAATCTCATTTATAATCCCAACAAAAAGAATGAAATATCTAGGAACAAACTTAACCAAAGGGGTAAAAGACCTGTACATTGAAAATTGAAAAAATTAACTTCAAATGGAACATTTTTCAAGATATTCTAGTGCCTAAGGAAAAAGAAGTTTGTACAAATCTATTTTTTTTTTTAAAAAAGTACTTTGAACACTAAAATTTTCAGGTTATTAGCAATTATATTGTGGCTCAAATGGACTGAACTTTTTACTGGGTCTTGATTATGCATCAAGTCTCAGCAATGTCATAATTTGGCCCAAGTATTTGTTTCCTGAACCCAATTAAGGTAGGAAAAGTACTATGACTCATAGAAGACAAAATACAAGTTTTCTGGTATGTGAAGGACTTCAGACCCTGCATTCTTTTGCTTCATACCCCAGGATCTGTTGCTACTTATAGTACATTAAGCCTACAGTATTGTGCTGTAAACAGGGACTTCTTCCCAATGAGAATTTTGCATCATGTACTATAATACAGATATAGATACAGGTATGAGTAAAGCAAATAACATCCATCATTTAAAAGTTTAAAAGAGAGCATACCTGCTTAGAATAACAGAGGCAAATGACATAGAAGCGAAAGAAAGGTCTTTTGATTCAACCAGTCTGCATTTAGATCTTGGCTTCAGAATCTATTTGCAATGCCACTTAGGGTAAGTTACCATCCTTTCTGATCCTCAGATTCACTGTCAATACACTATGGATATTATCAGATGTAATGTTCTATTGAACTATCACTATTGAAAAATGTGAATATATGGACACAAGACGCCAGTAGTTCCTCAAGCCATTGCCTGATCTTGGGCTGGAGCAAATGTGAACTCTTTAGTTGTTGCATCAAAAAGAGGTGTGGGTATCTTGGGAAGGTACCAGGGTGTCAGAAGCAATGGGAATAGATTGGGGAGAAAAGTTCTGAAACAACAGCTACTTAACAACCTGTAAGGAATTGGAAAATATATATATTTAAATTGTTTTTTAAGAAGCTAATACCACTCTGTTTATTGCGATGATTACATGATGGTAATACATATATAAAATACTTCATAGAGGTGGTTCAATCAATTGGGTTGTTATATTAAGAAGAAAAAATTAAAATGGAAAGCAGAAGAGAAGAAAAGAAAGTTCAGAAAATTCAAAAATAAATCATTGAAGACAAAACCCGTACACATTATAGAGTTTAATTTATTCACAAATGAAAACAGATCAATGTTAATATTTAAATATAAAGATTGTCAGGAACTGTGAATGGTTTGAGATTTTGTCCCACTTGAAAGTTAAGTTAAATTGCCACAGTTTCAGGGAGGCTGACAGAAGACATGAGATTATCAGGTCAGAGAAAAAAGACATATTACCTATGGTCCAGCAAGCAGCACAAGCATCAGCAGACTTGTGCCAGTTCCTTTGCCCTGACATCACACTAGGCAATGTTTGTGGGCCCAAATTGAAGCCTGCTTGCTCAGTAGGCTGAATTACAAAAGAATCCTGAATTTAGGCCAAACAAATCCTTTAAAATTGGTAGTAAATGTGTCTCCATTTTTCTCAGGAGGCAGACACTATCTCTATCTTCATAAAATAGTTCATTATATGAAGATCCTTGAAAATATAGTCTGGAATAAATGGCAATCATTTCCCTTGTTCACAAGACATGTAGAAACAGATTCCTGAAGAGTTGACTTCCCCCCAGATTGGAAACTTTCCTCCGTTTATATTTGCCTGGACTATTTTAGATAGATTAAAAAGAGATAACTGTTACTACAGTGATTGGAGGAAGGTGTGAAATCAGGCATATTCTTAAAGTCTTTATTTTATAGGCATTTTAGATTTACAGAAAGATTACAAAAGTAAAATAGAGATTGCCCATATTCCCTATACCTAGTTTCCCTTATTATTACCATCTTATGTTATTACGGCGATTTGTTGCAATTAATGAACAAGTACAGAC
>NW_025797189.1:0-3709 GCF_021613505.1 Equus quagga | reverse complement strand
CAAATAAACTTCTTTAATTAACCTTTGCCCAGACTCTTTATTTCAGTTGACAAATTGGCAACCACCAAGGGACCCAGAGAGACTACCTGAGACCACCTGGAGCATTGAGAGGACCTGGGGTCAGAGTCCAGCAGGGCTCTTTGAGCCTGTCTGGCTCCCCAAAGCTCCAGCTGCAACAGGATAAGTCTTTCCTGGGTTTTGGATCTCCTGATTAATGGTTGAAGGTCCTTAAGTGTATGCAATAATTGTTTTTGTGTTTGTCTGGGTGGGACAAGTTGTCCTCTGAGTTCACAGAGAACGGAATTCTAAACTTGGTGCTCACGTTTTCGGCCTTTTGAGCCAAGAAAAATAAGGAGAATAGCTGGTGGTCTGAGTCAGGGTTTTTCCCCGTTTGCCTCTTGACAACTGACAACTGGTTCAGCTAGCACTGAACGAGAATGAGAAATAAAACATCAAGATATAGAAACCATGGGACGTCTGACAGCCAGCCACCTACTAGCACTCTGGCAAGTTTTATGGAGCACATGCTTGCAAGTAGCTCCCTAAATCGGAGGATATTACTAAAGGCGATCTCACTTTATTTTTTATTTTTTTGAGGAAGATTAGTCCTGAGCTAACATCTGCCAATCCTCCTCATTTTGCTGAGGAAGACTGGCCTTGAGCTAACATCCGTGCCCATCTTCCTCTACTTGGGACGCCTACCACAGCACGGCTTGACAAGCGATGCCATGTCCGCACCCGGGATCCGAACCGGTGAACCCCGGGCTGCTGAAGCAGAACGTGCGCACTTAACCGCTGCGCCACCAGGCTGGCCCCGTGATCTCACTTTAAAATGGCCCGAATGGGGCAATTTTAATTTAATTAAACTGGTATATTTGTGTACACAATTGGAGAAAGCTAGTTATAAAATTAAACAACCAATGGGAAACTTATTTCAATTTTTTGAGACCTCTAAATAAGATCAGGAATGCCTTATTCCTTGCTTAAAAGAAAATAATTAAATGAGAGACATGCCGGATTAAAGAATGACAGCTGCACCGGCAACCATGCTAATGACAAGGAGACCAAACCTGCCACCCCTCTCTCCTCTCTCGCTGAGCTCCCCCACTTCAGCTCCCCGGAGATTCCAGATCCCAAACTAAGCAAACGGAAAGATGTAAACTTTGGGGATGACTTGAAATTACAGTGGCCATTCTGAGGAAACTGTCTTTCAGAGAAGTCCACCTTAAGGCTCACCCTTAAAAGAGAGGATTCAAAACCCCTCAAAGGAACGCATTCTTTGATTGGTGTGCAGAAGCTTCTAAAGGACAAAATGACTTCAAACACAGCTCTAAACAGAACCTTTACAGCAAAAACAAAAGAATCTGCAGTAAAAATCTTTAGCCATCTGAGCAGGTCCATCTGCCAGAGACACAATTTGAAACCAACTATTCTTTGGAGTTTTGTACCTGAGATATGGCTAAAATTTTTAAAGATCGCTGTTTGTGTCTTTCTGTATGTCTATGCGTGTGTGTCTCTTTCTATACATATTTGCCTGCTTCCCAATCGTATAACTTCCATAAGAGCTTTACTTAATTGATTCTGGTAAAAGCTTATATAAGTTATTTCTAAATGTAACAGAAACTAACCTAAATGTCTTTCAAGTTAACATGATATAAAATAATCTTTGGTAAATAAAAGCTTATTTAAGTTTGTTGGTTGGAATAAACTCGTTTTCAGAGTTATCAGCATTGGATATAATACAGACGTTATATCTGTTACAAAATTGTCAGCAAAAAATAGTAACTTAGAATAATAGCTGATTTTGTCTAATGTCTCATGAAGTTTTTGTAGTAATCTAATTATAATTATTGGGAACAAGTAAACTAAAAAGATGTCAAAAACAAAAGTTTTGGGGTGAACTTTTTAACAATAATTATGTGTTATGGCATATGTACTTAACTTCAAAACCTTTTGATAACTTGAAACCTTAGAGTTTTGCTAAATTAAGTTAAATGATAAAAATTCATTGCGTGTCTAGGTCATTTCCACATAAGATAAAATATTAGAATTAATTATGGAACATAAATTTATCTACCTTTGGCTTCTTATTTCAGAAAAACTGGAAAATATTTGGGCTTATTAATGAACATGTTTTATGCCACATTGAGAAATTTTCTAAGAGAGAGCACATGTTTCTAGACAGTCTGAATAAAAAGAAAGATGTATGTTTTCAGTAAAGAAGATATAAGAAATAGAGATATTTTTGTTTGTTTTGTTAAGAAAGATAAATTTGTCCTAAAGCATGGAAGAAAAAAATGCATGGCACAAATTCTGACTGTAAAAAGATAATGATAAAAGGTTTGTGGAAGTAAACCCTGAGGAAAGAGTTCTGTGCGTGGTCAAGTTAGCTTAAGATTGAAATGAATTTAATTAAGTGAATAAGTTTTAATATAGAAAGTAAGCTGGGACAAAAATTAGAATTTGGTCTCCTTTCTCTTAAAAGGATAATTTTCTTGGACTTTCAGTCTGCTCTTCCTAAAGAGATTATGAAAGGTTCTTCTTCGCCTTTGATTTCAAGGGGATGTTTGAACCAACTTTCCTCAAGGGGAATATGTTACATTATTGTCAGGATCTTATTGAGGCACTGAAAAGAAATGACAGATTGGTAGCTGATTCCTTTCACAGTGAGCTCTTGGGAGACAAAGACCTTAAGGATCATGGACTACAACCTGGAGATTTTATGTATTGGAAGAAACACCAAATTAAAGACTATTTGCAGCCTCATTGGAAGAGACTATACCAGGTACTCTTAACCAATTCATGCACTGCAAAATTAAAAGACATAAACTCATGGATTTGCATTTCTCATTTAAAAAGGCACCTCCTCCTGAGTAGACTTCAACTTCAACTGACTAAGACAAGTACTACCAAACCAGCATGAAAAGAAGCTGACATCTGATGTGAACAGCTCTCCCAAGGGTCCAGACCAAGCCAGTAATTAAGGGAGGATATAAATTAGCTTTGTTTCTTACTGGAGTCACCTACTCTTGTCGCCACATTTCTCTTTAAAAGCCATCCCCAATTCTTAGATACTAACTATTGGTCTTGGGAAAAGGTTACCACTTTGAGTCCAACAAACAGTGAGCCCATAAGTCAAAAACTCATGTATAACTCTAAAACCTAGAGTCTAAGATCTGTCTTTCATGATTCTGTTCTAAATCTTCCTATTAATTCTGACTTCACAGGATACATGTATTATATAGGGCATGCCCTGGGGAAAACCTCCAGGGAAATTCTGCCAGGCAACATTTTTGGAAAAGAAATTATAAAAACTATATTCACAATTGCAATTTTGATTGTATTAATTATCAAGTTATTCTGATGTTGTGCTAGGTGTCAAAGGAGGCAACAACAGGATAAGGCCCAAATCATGTTAGCCAGCAAGGTAGAAGTGACCTGGAATACATCTTTCATGAATGGCTTGTAAGATAGGTAAGGGAATGAGAGGTACCTCGCCATGTTAGAGGGAAACCAGAGGAGCACCTCATAAGTTGTGAATGCTACTGTGAGTTGAAGATGACCAAAAGGGGGGATTGAGAATGAAACTAGGACCCCTCTCCCTGGTCTAACACAACAATCTCGCAAGTGAGATGCATAGGCTTAAAGTCAGTACAATAAAAATCCATCTGTACTGTGAAGCAGCCACGCTGGCCTCATGAGCCTGTGT
>NW_025797188.1:0-3709 GCF_021613505.1 Equus quagga | reverse complement strand
ACACAGGCTCATGAGGCCAGCGTGGCTGCTTCACAGTACAGATGGATTTTTATTGTACTGACTTTAAGCCTATGCATCTCACTTGCGAGATTGTTGTGTTAGACCAGGGAGAGGGGTCCTAGTTTCATTCTCAATCCCCCCTTTTGGTCATCTTCAACTCACAGTAGCATTCACAACTTATGAGGTGCTCCTCTGGTTTCCCTCTAACATGGCGAGGTACCTCTCATTCCCTTACCTATCTTACAAGCCATTCATGAAAGATGTATTCCAGGTCACTTCTACCTTGCTGGCTAACATGATTTGGGCCTTATCCTGTTGTTGCCTCCTTTGACACCTAGCACAACATCAGAATAACTTGATAATTAATACAATCAAAATTGCAATTGTGAATATAGTTTTTATAATTTCTTTTCCAAAAATGTTGCCTGGCAGAATTTCCCTGGAGGTTTTCCCCAGGGCATGCCCTATATAATACATGTATCCTGTGAAGTCAGAATTAATAGGAAGATTTAGAACAGAATCATGAAAGACAGATCTTAGACTCTAGGTTTTAGAGTTATACATGAGTTTTTGACTTATGGGCTCACTGTTTGTTGGACTCAAAGTGGTAACCTTTTCCCAAGACCAATAGTTAGTATCTAAGAATTGGGGATGGCTTTTAAAGAGAAATGTGGCGACAAGAGTAGGTGACTCCAGTAAGAAACAAAGCTAATTTATATCCTCCCTTAATTACTGGCTTGGTCTGGACCCTTGGGAGAGCTGTTCACATCAGATGTCAGCTTCTTTTCATGCTGGTTTGGTAGTACTTGTCTTAGTCAGTTGAAGTTGAAGTCTACTCAGGAGGAGGTGCCTTTTTAAATGAGAAATGCAAATCCATGAGTTTATGTCTTTTAATTTTGCAGTGCATGAATTGGTTAAGAGTACCTGGTATAGTCTCTTCCAATGAGGCTGCAAATAGTCTTTAATTTGGTGTTTCTTCCAATACATAAAATCTCCAGGTTGTAGTCCATGATCCTTAAGGTCTTTGTCTCCCAAGAGCTCACTGTGAAAGGAATCAGCTACCAATCTGTCATTTCTTTTCAGTGCCTCAATAAGATCCTGACAATAATGTAACATATTCCCCTTGAGGAAAGTTGGTTCAAACATCCCCTTGAAATCAAAGGCGAAGAAGAACCTTTCATAATCTCTTTAGGAAGAGCAGACTGAAAGTCCAAGAAAATTATCCTTTTAAGAGAAAGGAGACCAAATTCTAATTTTTGTCCCAGCTTACTTTCTATATTAAAACTTATTCACTTAATTAAATTCATTTCAATCTTAAGCTAACTTGACCACGCACAGAACTCTTTCCTCAGGGTTTACTTCCACAAACCTTTTATCATTATCTTTTTACAGTCAGAATTTGTGCCATGCATTTTTTTCTTCCATGCTTTAGGACAAATTTATCTTTCTTAACAAAACAAACAAAAATATCTCTATTTCTTATATCTTCTTTACTGAAAACATACATCTTTCTTTTTATTCAGACTGTCTAGAAACATGTGCTCTCTCTTAGAAAATTTCTCAATGTGGCATAAAACATGTTCATTAATAAGCCCAAATATTTTCCAGTTTTTCTGAAATAAGAAGCCAAAGGTAGATAAATTTATGTTCCATAATTAATTCTAATATTTTATCTTATGTGGAAATGACCTAGACACGCAATGAATTTTTATCATTTAACTTAATTTAGCAAAACTCTAAGGTTTCAAGTTATCAAAAGGTTTTGAAGTTAAGTACATATGCCATAACACATAATTATTGTTAAAAAGTTCACCCCAAAACTTTTGTTTTTGACATCTTTTTAGTTTACTTGTTCCCAATAATTATAATTAGATTACTACAAAAACTTCATGAGACATTAGACAAAATCAGCTATTATTCTAAGTTACTATTTTTTGCTGACAATTTTGTAACAGATATAACGTCTGTATTATATCCAATGCTGATAACTCTGAAAACGAGTTTATTCCAACCAACAAACTTAAATAAGCTTTTATTTACCAAAGATTATTTTATATCATGTTAACTTGAAAGACATTTAGGTTAGTTTCTGTTACATTTAGAAATAACTTATATAAGCTTTTACCAGAATCAATTAAGTAAAGCTCTTATGGAAGTTATACGATTGGGAAGCAGGCAAATATGTATAGAAAGAGACACACACGCATAGACATACAGAAAGACACAAACAGCGATCTTTAAAAATTTTAGCCATATCTCAGGTACAAAACTCCAAAGAATAGTTGGTTTCAAATTGTGTCTCTGGCAGATGGACCTGCTCAGATGGCTAAAGATTTTTACTGCAGATTCTTTTGTTTTTGCTGTAAAGGTTCTGTTTAGAGCTGTGTTTGAAGTCATTTTGTCCTTTAGAAGCTTCTGCACACCAATCAAAGAATGCGTTCCTTTGAGGGGTTTTGAATCCTCTCTTTTAAGGGTGAGCCTTAAGGTGGACTTCTCTGAAAGACAGTTTCCTCAGAATGGCCACTGTAATTTCAAGTCATCCCCAAAGTTTACATCTTTCCGTTTGCTTAGTTTGGGATCTGGAATCTCCGGGGAGCTGAAGTGGGGGAGCTCAGCGAGAGAGGAGAGAGGGGTGGCAGGTTTGGTCTCCTTGTCATTAGCATGGTTGCCGGTGCAGCTGTCATTCTTTAATCCGGCATGTCTCTCATTTAATTATTTTCTTTTAAGCAAGGAATAAGGCATTCCTGATCTTATTTAGAGGTCTCAAAAAATTGAAATAAGTTTCCCATTGGTTGTTTAATTTTATAACTAGCTTTCTCCAATTGTGTACACAAATATACCAGTTTAATTAAATTAAAATTGCCCCATTCGGGCCATTTTAAAGTGAGATCACGGGGCCAGCCTGGTGGCGCAGCGGTTAAGTGCGCACGTTCTGCTTCAGCAGCCCGGGGTTCACCGGTTCGGATCCCGGGTGCGGACATGGCATCGCTTGTCAAGCCGTGCTGTGGTAGGCGTCCCAAGTAGAGGAAGATGGGCACGGATGTTAGCTCAAGGCCAGTCTTCCTCAGCAAAATGAGGAGGATTGGCAGATGTTAGCTCAGGACTAATCTTCCTCAAAAAAATAAAAAATAAAGTGAGATCGCCTTTAGTAATATCCTCCGATTTAGGGAGCTACTTGCAAGCATGTGCTCCATAAAACTTGCCAGAGTGCTAGTAGGTGGCTGGCTGTCAGACGTCCCATGGTTTCTATATCTTGATGTTTTATTTCTCATTCTCGTTCAGTGCTAGCTGAACCAGTTGTCAGTTGTCAAGAGGCAAACGGGGAAAAACCCTGACTCAGACCACCAGCTATTCTCCTTATTTTTCTTGGCTCAAAAGGCCGAAAACGTGAGCACCAAGTTTAGAATTCCGTTCTCTGTGAACTCAGAGGACAACTTGTCCCACCCAGACAAACACAAAAACAATTATTGCATACACTTAAGGACCTTCAACCATTAATCAGGAGATCCAAAACCCAGGAAAGACTTATCCTGTTGCAGCTGGAGCTTTGGGGAGCCAGACAGGCTCAAAGAGCCCTGCTGGACTCTGACCCCAGGTCCTCTCAATGCTCCAGGTGGTCTCAGGTAGTCTCTCTGGGTCCCTTGGTGGTTGCCAATTTGTCAACTGAAATAAAGAGTCTGGGCAAAGGTTAATTAAAGAAGTTTATTTG
>NW_025797187.1:0-10872 GCF_021613505.1 Equus quagga | reverse complement strand
GAAAACCAACATAGGAAACTACCTAACCGAATTGGTAGTCCAAAATACACAAGATGAGAAACAAGGGAAATTCAGGAGAACGGGAAAACAAGTGACCAAATGGCAGCATTAAGCCCTCGTATATCAAAAATCAGTCTAAATGTAAATATATTGAATTCTCCAATAAAAAAGCTGAACTCAGAGAAACAGAAGGTTGGTGACCAGGAGCTGGGGAGGTGTGGGCATGGAGAGATATTGGTCAAAGGATACAAATTTGTTCTAAGATTAACAAGTTCCTAGTATATAATGTACAGCATGGTAATTATAGCTAATAACACTGTATTATATACTTAGAAGATGCTAAGAGATTAAACCCTAAATGTTCTCACCACACACACAAAGAAAGAATGGTGATTATGTCACGGGATGGAAGTGTTAGCTCATGCTATGTTGGTAATCATTTTCAATGGATAAATGTATCAAATCAACAGGCTGTACATGTTAAACTTACACAATGTTATGTGTCAATTATATCTCAATAAAGGTGGTAAAAAAAAAAAAAGCATTAAAACTGCCAGAGAAAAATGACACATTACATACAGGAGTGTTATGATAAGAATGACAGCTGACTTATCAGAAACCGTGGTGTGCAGAAGACATCTCTAAAGTACTGAAAGGAAAAAATACGTCAACCGAGTTGCTCATTTGTATCTTCTCTCTTTTTATTTTGATCCATCTGGCTAGACGTTTATGAATTTAATTTGAAAAATCAGATTTTAGGTCTCGTTAATTTCCTCTATTGTTTTTCAGTTATCTATTTCAGTGGCTTTTATTCTGATCTCTGTTATATTTTTTTCTACTGCTTACCTTGGTTTTTGTTTGCTCTTCCTTTTCTGGTTTCCTAAGATAGAGTCATAGAGTCATAGATTTGAGATCTTTATTTCTCATATTGGCATTTAGTGCTATAAATTTGTCCCTAAGAACTTGTTTTAGCAACTTCCTACAAATCTTGATAAGCTGTTCTCTGGTTTTCATTCAAGATAAAGTATTTTCTATTTTTTCATTTGGTTTCCTCTTTTACTTGTGGAGTGTATGATTTAGCTTCCTAACATTTGAACGCTTGCCAAATATCTTTTGATTATTGATTTCTAATTTAAGTCCATTGTGGTCAGAGAATATACTTTGAATTATCTGAAAGATGTTAAATATATCATGGGGTGAAGTGTTTTATAAATGTCAAGCGGATCAAGTTCATTGTTACTGTTGTCCTGATCTTCTATATCCTATTGATTTTCTGTCCACTGTTCTATCAATAATTGAGAGGGAAGTGGTGCAGTCTCTAACTATAATTTTGGATTTGTCTACTCCTCATTTCATTTCTATCAGTTTTGCTTCATGTAGTTTGAAGCTCTGCTGTTAGGTGCAAAAATGTTTAGGATTGGTATAGCCTCTTGTTGAATTTACCGTTATTATCATGAAATAAGTCTTTTTGTTCCTTGTAATATTATTTGCTTTGAAATCTACTCTCTCTGGTACAAATGTAGCAGCTCAGGCTCTCTCTTTATTAGTGTTATCATTGTATGTCTGTTTTCCCATCTTTTTGTTTTTAATCTGTATTTTCCCTTACCTTTAAAATGGGTTTTCTATCGGCAGCATATATTAGAGTCTTTTTTTATTTGTTCTAACAACTTCTGCCTTTTAAATAGGACTTTAAAATCATTTGTATTTAAAGTGATATTGATATGATTGGGTCTAATTACAGTCGTGCTATTCATTTCCTATTTGTCCCATCTGTTTTTTGCTCCTTTATTCCTTCTTTATGCCTGTTTTGGATTAGTTGAGTGTTTTTATGATCAATATTATATCCTATGTTCACTTATTAACTCTAGTTCTGTAGTGTTTTTGAAAGTGATTAATTTATAGTATACACCTTTCACTTATCACAGTCTACATTCAAGTAATATTATATTCCTTAACATATAGTGTAAGAAATATACCATAAGAACAGTATGCTTCGATTTCTGCTCCCCTGACAGTGCACAATTTATGCATTGTCATACATTCTACTTCTACATATGTTATAAACCCCAATATGCATTCTATTATTTTGTTAAAAGAGTCAATTCTATTCCAAATACAATTTTAAAATAAGAAAAACTATTATAAAAGTATTATATGAGAGAGAGAGAAAGATCCTTATGTTAACAGTTTTCGGTGGTCTTCATTCCCTTCTGTGCTTCTAGACTTCATCTTACATCATTTCTTTCCTTCCTGAAGGCTTTCCCTTAACATTTCCTGTAGTGCAGGTATGCTGATGAGGAATCCTTTAAGCTTTTGCATATCTGAAAAAGTCTTTTTTCCCTTCATTTTTAAAAGATAGTTTTACCAGGCAGAGAATTATAAATTCACAATATATTTTTCTTTCAAATTTTGAATCCTTCACTGAATTCCAGCTTGCGCTGTTTCCTAAGAGAAGTTTGCTACCATTCTTATCTTTGTTTCTCTGGCTGTTTTGAAGATTTTCTCTTTATCACCAGGTTTAAGGAATCTGATTATGATGTGCCTAAGTGTAGTTTTCTTCGTGTTTCTTGTGCTTAAAGTTAATTGAGTATCATGGATCTATAGGTTTATAGTCTTCATCCAATTTGGAAAAATTTTGGCCATTATTCCCTAGAGATTCCAATTAATTAGGTATTAGACCTTCCACAGATTATCTCATGGCTCATTGATCTTTTTTTGTAATCATTTCTGTTTTTTTCTGGTTTTAATTTTGAATAGTTTCTATCACTATCTCTTTCAAACTCATTAATATTTTCTTCCACAATGTCTAACTGCTGCTAATTCCATCCAGTGGAATCTATTTTTATATATAGAGAAGTTTGAGTTGGGTCTTTTTTATGTCTATGTTTCCGGCTTACCTGTTCAAGGTTCTTCCTTCATGAACATTTGGAATACAATTTTAATAACTCAATATTTTGTCTACCAACTGTATCATGTGTGTCATTTCTGGGTCTATTTATATTGATTTCTCTTCTGATAATAGTTCATATTTTCTACTGACTTGCGTGCCTACTAATTATTTTTTGGATGGTAATTATTATAAAATTTAATTTTCTGTGTTGGATAGTTCTGTATTTCTGCAGATATTCTTTATCTTTGTTCTATTACTCAGTTATTTTGAAATAGTTTGCTCCATTTGAAGCTTTTTTAAGACTTGTTAAGGTAGCACAAGGGCAGCCATATGCTAGGGCGAATTTATACCGCTTCTGAGATACCTTTCTGAGTAAACCACTTGATTCCCCATGAATACATAGGGTATTCCTCTCTGGCTGTTGGGAATGCAAATTATTTCCTGACCCGTATAAATTCCAAGAATTCCCCCCCCCCCACCTCTGCCTCCCACCCTTTCAGGTTGTTGTTCCCTGATCTTGGGCAGTTTTCTCACATGCATACACTGGGCAGAACTCAGCGAAGACTTGATGGGGACCTTTTGCAGGACTGTGGAGTTCTCTTTCTGTGACACTCTCTCATCTGCAGTATTCTGCCTTGCAGAGTTGACCACTTTGGCCCCCTTTGACTCCCAACTCTATCTCATGAACTCTGAGGGACTGCTCATTTTCCCTTGGATTCTCCCTTCTTGCACTGCAGTCTGGAAACTCACTCAAGGAAGTAATTGAGGGCAATCACAGAGCTCACCTTTTTTTCCCCTCTCCCAGAGATCATGCTTCTGTGATATCTGGTGTTCAATTTCTGAACATTATTATTTCATATATTTTGTCCTGTCTTCCTTGTTCCAGGTGAGAAGGTAAATCCAGTTCCTGTCCAGACCAGCAATACTTTTGTTTTGTTTTGTTTTAATGTCTTATTATTCTCCATTGAATGTAAACTTGGTAAAGGTATTATTTCTTACTATAAATGCCACACTGGAGTAGGCAAAGAACATAATGCAGTAGGGATTAGAGAGTATCTGAGGGTGTTTTCGGGGGAAGGGGATAATAGATGATTTCCAAACAGAGACTATTTCTTTAATGACTAAAATTCCTTTCCTCTCTCTAGCTTATAGTTGGAAGTAGTAGAGAAATAATGAACAAGAATGCTCAGTAAATATGTAGCACACCAGAAGAGAAAGCAGGGAAAGGAGACAGGCAACATGGAGGGAGGGGTGTAGGAGTTTACAACTTAGCTAGAATGGCCAGAGAACCTAATGAAATGAGTTTCATGAGGTCCTGAAGGAGGTGAGGGATTGAGTCTTGAGAATATCTAGAAGAGAGTTCCAACACTAGGTTATCTGACTGAGATAAAAATGCATCTCAGTAAAATTATTCTAATGGTCTGAGGCTTATTGAATTAACCTTTATTCATGACATACTCTGATGATCTTTATTGACTGGTTATTAATACTGTAATAATCATTCATGAACCTATCACTCAACACAAAACCTGGAATGTTAACATATGTTTAAAAGTCACTTCATTTCTTCTCTGTGAACTTTCTGCTAGAAACGTCTGCTCCTTTTTCTATTGGCATGTTGGTTTTGTCCTTATTGTTTGTAGGAGCTGTGTAGGCACTCCTTACACATTAAGAAACTGAGCCAATTATAATATGACTTGAAAATATTTTCACCAATATTTTCTCCTAATGTTTTGAGTTTGTATGTGATACATTTTGACATGCAGTGATATTTTTCATTTATTTTTTATTTTATTTTATTTTTGGGGGGAAGATTAGCCCTGGACTAACATCTGCTGCCAATCCTCCTATTTTTGCTGAGGAAGAGTGTACCTGAGCTAACGTCAGTGCCCATCTTCCTCTACTTTATATGTCAGACACCTGCCACAGCATGGCTTGATAAGCAGTGCGTAGGTCTGTACCTGGGATCCAAATCGGTGAACCCCGGGTCACTGAAGTGGAATGCGTGAACTTAAATGCTGTGCCACTGGGCTGGTCGTATATTTTCTTTTTTATGCAGTCAAATTTATCAATCTGGTTTTGTTTCATCCTTGGAAATATCTTTACTCTGAGAATATTCTTCCATAATTTTTCTAAGATTTTTATGGAATTTTTCTATCCTACTCTTTAGTGTATCAATATTTAACTTATCTGAAATTAATTTTGAGGAAAGTTGTGAGAAATAGATCCAACAGTTTTATTTTTTCAGTGCTTATCCAGTTGATCCAGCACCATTTCATTTATGAAATAATTCAGATTTCCTCACTGACTTTCAAGTTACCTTTATCATAAAATCCATGATTATTTATATCTATTTCTGGCCTTCCTTTGATAGTCCATTTATCTGCCTATGATATATGTGTATGTGTTTTAATATTTCATTGGGCTTACTGCCCCTAATTATTCTACTTTTTAAAACATTTTCTTGGTTATCCCTACTTATTTTTCCAAATATAACATAAATGTCATATACATTCGTGTGTTGCTTAACAACAAGGATTTGTTCTGAGAAAGGTGTTGTTAGGTGATTTGGCATTGTGCAAACACCATAGACTGTGCTCACACAAACCTGGATCGTCTAGCCCACTACACGTGTAGGCTCTATGGTTCTAATCTTATGGGACCACTGTCCTATATGTGGTCTGCGCTTAACTGAAACAGCGTTCTGCAGCGTATGACTGTACATAAACCAAATAGTTGTAGTCTTTTGAGTTCAGCTTCTTTTACTCATCAGAATACATTTGAGATTCTTCCACGTTGTTGTATGTACCAATAATTTGTTCCTTTTTATTGTTGAGTAGTATTCCATTGTATGAGTTTGACACACTTTGTTTATCCATTCACCAATTGAAGGACACTTAGGTTGTTTCCAGTTTTGATAAGCCAAAATCTGAATAAAGCTGCTATATACATTAGTGAGCAGGTTTTTATGTGAACATAAATTTGCATTTCTCTTAAGTGTGAACTTAGTAGACAGATTTTTGGGTCATATAATAAGTGTAAGATCAACTTTATAAGAATAAAGTACATTTTTTCTTCAAAAAATCCTACTGTTATTTTCATGGGGAGTACATTAAACTGCTATTTTTGGAAAAATGACTTTCATCCTGTTGAAAATTCCCATTTAATAGTCTTTTCATTTACTTAGATTCTCTATATATTTGTCATTCATGAGGATTTTGAAATTTTTAAAAAATATTTATTAATTTAACAAATATTTAGTGAGGGCCTATTCAGCGCTTTGCAATGTTTTAGTACAGGGGCTGGAGATTTAACTTTATAAGTTGTATATAAACCTAAAGTAATGAGGCTTAATGATATCACTAAGAAGTGAGTTTATATAGAAAAGAAAAGAGATGCAAAGAGAAGCATCCCTGGCATGGGACACAAGTGATCATAGAAGAACCAAGAAGGATCCCCCAGGAAGGCAGGAGAAACACCAAGAGACCGTGATATCATGAAAGGCAATCTAAGAGAGAGAAAAATGAATAATTAACAATTGGGACTGTGGCAATTAAATCATTAATCCACATTAATCTGTAGGGAAAGGCTTGGCAGGTCCATCTTGATTTTTTAAATGTTTGGTCATTTTTATCAATGCCATGTTAAAAATCAGTCCATTCTTTCTCCATTCCATAAGTTGTCATCATTATATTTTAAGCTACGTTTGAGTCTATCTGCATGTTTTCTTTTCTGTCACAATAACCATCAACTCATTCCTTTGCAAAACCTAGACTATTTATTAGTCAGAGACTTATACCTATGTTGTAATACCTGGTGAGAAAGATCCTGCTCATAGTTCTTGTTTTCCTAAATTTACTTGTTTGATTTCAAGCATTTATTCTTTTGGATAAACTTTAAATCAGTCTTCATTAGAACAAAGATTAATTTGGACATGGATTTGGGAATAGTCAACATTCCTAAAGGGTCAATTCGTCCCATACAAGGGTATGACCTACCCCTTCAACAGTTCAAATTTTATTTTATACTTCTCTATAAAATTCTAGACCTTTTTGGTATGACCTTGCACTCTTAATATTAAATCTAGCAAAGCATCCAGCACTTGGAAATGTAAAGTGAAGGTATGAAATGAGCAAACAGGTGAATTCAAACGCTAAGTTCAGGGGCCGGCTCCTTGGCCGAGCGGTTAAGTTTGCACGCTCCACTTTGGCGGCCCAGGGTTTCACCTTTTGGGATCCTGGGCGCGGACATGGCACCACTTGTCAGGCCATGCTGAGGTGGCGTCCCACATGCCAAAACTAGAAGGACCTACAACTAAAATATACAACTATGTACTGAGGAGGATTTGGGGAGAAAAAAAAACAGGAAAAAAAAAGAGATTGGCAACAGTTGTTAGCTCAGGTGCCAGTCTTTAAAAATAAATAAAATAAAATAAAATGCTAAGTTCAGCCAGCGGGTCAGACTCAAGCCCCTTGCCTCTTAGCCCCATGTCCCAAGTTCAACTCCCTGTGTGTGACCTCATTGTGTGTGCCTGGCCCAGGAAGGTAGAGAGGCATTACCGGTTATGCTACTTTTTTTGTTGGCCATACTCACTGGAGCCTGACACTGCTGTAGTCTCTAGGAAATAGAGGTAAAACCTAGTCCCTGCCTTGTAGCTTCACAAGTTGCCTACTCAATTATACAATTACCCATCTGATGCTTTGGGGAGCAGGCTCAGAGGGTTCATAACACTTGCCCCACGTGGCACATCCTTCAAGTAAGGCTTTAGGGCCTGAGCTCTTTCCATGACAGCAGCATCCTCTCTGGATTAGCTTCCTACAGCCACTCCCTTTCTCCCTTCCTCCTGGGCCAAGACTGCCTGGGGGTCCAGATCCCAGTGGCAGAACCCAAGAACAGCAGTGGTACTAAGTGTTCCTGCAGAAAGGTCGGCTTCCTCAGAAGACATCCACCTAAGAAGAAGAAAATGGCGAATGCCACTGGGAGACAGAAAGGACTTGTGATAAGCTCACATCACCTCCTGAATCACCCTTCAATTACCAGAGTGTCATTTAAGGGACCACAGGTCTGCAACTGTCATAAAGGCCAGAGTCAGAGATATGTTAAGGCTGTTGACAACATTTGTATCCTTCTAGGCTGGTGAAGTCTGGGGTTATGTCTGTGTTATTTAACTTAATCCTACACAATCCCTGTTTTACAGATGAGGAAATAGCCTGAGAAAGATAAAAACAGCTTGCCCATGGTCCTACAGCTAGTCAGTGACAGGGCCTAGGTTTATCCTGGTTCTGTCTGACTCCAGTCCCCATGCTGTCAGTAACCACAGTGGCACTTCTCTTCACCCCTCCCACGATCTCCTGCCAGGCCTCACGCACTCCCCATACAGCACACAGAGAGCCAAGCTGCATTGATTTTATTAGAATCAACCTAGTGAAGACTACACAGGGGGGTAGAGGAGACAGGTTCTGGATTCCAGCTTCAGGTGAGAAGGAGAACAGGGCAGGATGATAGAGCTCAGGCTGGGCATCAGAGACAAAGATTCATCTCCCCAGAGGGTTCAGCTTAGAAATGCCTTCTTGAACATCTGTCGTCAATGTGCTCAGTGCGTGGCTGATGCATTCTGGGCTGGTGGTGATAGTACCCTGGGAGAGAGTAAGATGAGGATGGACAGAGAACCTGAGCCCACAGCAGAGCCATCCTGTCTTCCCAGGACCACCTCACTCCTCAGCATCAATGATTCAGCTCCATCCCGAGCAAGAACCTCTGGCCTACAGGCCCACCACTGGGGAGGGGCTGCAATCAGTCAGGCCAGGAGGAGGATGGCTCCCCAATCACCCATGCACAGGTTTCAGGAAGGAGTCTAAACAGGAGAGAAGGAGATGAGAAGGTTCTGGAAGGCATGATGTGGGCTGGGCCTGAAAGAGGGGCAAGCTGACTGAGTCTGGGTGTTTGTGATGTCTCCTATACCTGAGACTCATCTGTCAGGTGTACAGGATGTATGGAAAGTTTGTGCACATGCTGTAAACACTCTCATGTGCTCTCTGTGCCTATATTAGTGCAAGAAATTCTGCTTCTTGAGAAACCTCTCATTTTGCACAATCAGCACTCTGGGGAAAATAGGTTAAGAGACAGACTATTCAAAATCTCTGTAACTGTGTAACAAGAATAATGACAAAAAAGAGATAGTTCATCAGGAGACACATTGACAAGCCCTGGTGAGCAGCAGCATGTAGCTAGAAGCTGCCTCAGGGCCCTCAGGCCGTGGAAATTCTGGCTGGTAGGCACTGAGACAATACTGATGGAAGTGGAACTCTGAGCCAGAGGAATAGCTATCAAGGTAAATACAAAAGGAGATGAAACTGCGTGAGTGATATCAGGATCATGGCAGAGTAAGCTGTCCTCTTAGGCTTTCCTCCCTAAGATCCAGTGAAAAGGATATTCATATCCCAACAGAAGACATTCACACACCACAAAAGATGTCTGAGAGACCCCTGCAGCCATATATCTGAAAGTGGAGGTGCTGGTCCCCCTGAGGGAAGTGGAAGGAGGTAAGGGTAATCTCCTCTCCCTCCCCCAGTGGCAGGGACCCTGGGCTCTGGACCCCATGGCTCTGAGAGAAGAATGGGGTGGGGCAGCCTTCCATAGGAACACCTTGGCTCTCCAAATTCCCTCACAGCCCAAGGGAAAGCCTCACACAAAGGTGACTAAGCTATTGCAGGGGTGTCTCCATCAAGCTAGCACCGCAGGAGAGCAGATAGTGAGGGCAGAGCAAGAATGTCCCCAGGATCATGCAGGTAAAACAAAGTGCCCCTCCCCCTGCTCAGCACTCCAGCTCAGCCAGTCGGCCAGAACACTGAAAAGATAGAAAAGCAGCCAGTGGCTGGAGCTGCCAAGCTGTGGATGGCAGTGGGCTCAGAATACACAGTTCTTGACCCCCACCAAGTGGCAGCAGGTGGAAGCTGTGACCAAATACTATCACTATGTGGAGGCAGAAATCCACACTCTCAGACAGTATGAAAAGATATATTAATTCTCCAGATCAGAAAGAAAATGACAAGCACCCAGAAATCAATCCTGAAGGCAGAGAAAATTATAATATATATGACAGAGAATTCAAAATAGCTATCATTAAAAAACTCAATGAGTTACCAAAAAAATACAAATAGACAGTTCAAAGAAATCAGGAACTTCTTCACAAAAGAGATTGAAACTATAAAGAAGAACCAATCAGAAATGTTGGAGATGAAAAACACAATGGATGAGATAAAGAAGAATCTGGACTGCCTAAACAATAGAGCTGATAGTATGGAGGAATGAATCAGCAGTCTGGAGGGCAGAAATATAGAAATGTTTCAGATGGAGGAGGAAAGAGAATAAGACTAAAAATTAATGAAGAAATTCTCCGAGAAATATCCAACTCAATTAGGAAATGCAGCATAAGGATTATAGGTATTCAAGAGGAAGAAGAAAAGGAGAATGGAGCAGAAAACTTATTCAAAGAAATAATAGCTGAGAACTTCCCAAATCTGGGGAAGGAACTGGAAATACAACTGAAAGAAGCCAATAGATCTCCTAACTATATCAATGTAAAAAGAGCTTCTCCGAGGCATATAGTAGTAAAGCTGGCAAAAGTAAATGACAAAGAAAAATATTAAGGGCAGCGAGGAAGAAGAAAAAAAGTACAAAGGAAGCCCCATCAGGCTTTCAGTGGATTTCTCAGCAGAAACCATACAGGCTAGGAGAGAGTGGAATGACATATTCAAAGTTCTGAAAGTCAAAAACTTTCAGCCAAGAATACTCTATGCAGGGATAATATCCTTCAGAGATGATGCAGAAATAAAAACTTTCCCAGATAAACAAAAGCTAGGGGAGTTCAAAGCCACAAGACCCCCTACAAGAAATCCTCAAGAAGGCCCTCATACGTGGAAAAAAAAAGAAGAAAGGGGTTACAAAGCCTTGAGTAAGAGATAAATAGGTAGAAAAAATCA
>NW_025797186.1:0-6776 GCF_021613505.1 Equus quagga | reverse complement strand
CCCCCAACATTAGCATTTTTCTTTAGGCTAGGAACTGATTGCTGCACTCACCTCCCAGCTCACCTGTGACCACCCAGCTGGAGACAACAGACTGCCACCCTGCTGTGTTCACCGAGACAGCAGACCTACCTGCTATTTCCATCAATCGCTGTGCCGACAGAGCAGTCTCGCGACTATTGTAAAAGGGACATTTCAATCCTATGTGAAACATCCTCTTTGAGGGTATATAACCACCCTTATACCCCGACTTCTTTGGAGTGCTCTGTTCCTTTGTGGAAAGACTCTCCCGGGTTATAATCCTCAGATTTAAGCTCAGAATAAACTCACCCAAATTTTCATTTATAGATTGGTTATGGATTATTTTCGTCGACAGTTCTTGGCGTAGTCGCGGCAGGATTTCAGAGACACCCACCGGAGGCCACCTGGAATCTACACTGAACCGGCATTCGGTACCAATAAGGGCCCATTGAGCCCCCCGGATCACTGCATTCTTCAGGTGACCTTGGTGAGTTCTCCTGAAACCCGGACCTCCTTATTTTAAGTCGATGGTCCAAGAGTTTATATGAGCTGGGTAAGGTCTTAAGACTAGAGGTTTTGAGGGGTACCGGTACAGTTCCTAGGTGGAGAAAAACCTAGAGAGAATTCCTAAGCCTCAGGGGCTTAGAGGAGCTTGGAGTGAGCTGGGTTGGTTGTCCTTTTAATTTGGTTTTGAATTGGAAAGAATTGTATTTATAAAGTCTGAACAAACTGCTTGATAGAGAAATGAGAGACTGAATGTCTTCAGCTCCGAAGAAAAGGGACACTTGCTCCTCCCGGCCTTTACCAAAAGGCGCCCTTAGGTGACTAAGGACCTCAGCGGGAGTGTCAGAGGATCAATCCTCGCGACGTGCAGCGGTCCCATAGGGAACTCCACTCTCATTCACGGTAATTAATTACAGGCTTGTCCGGGGACGCGCACATAAGGGCTGGTCACCTGCGCTCCGAGCTCCCACGGCAGTATTAGGCGGCCGGAGGGAAAAACCGAGGCACGTAAGAGTGTTTATGACCTTTCTATGGGGAGTAACACTCACAAGCAGCACACTTCTGACCCACTACACTGTCCTTAGAAGTTGTTCAGACTTTATTAAAAAAAAAAAACAAAAAACAGACAAGCAAAAAGAAAATGGGAAAACCGTGCTTTTTAAAGCCGGCCAGCTCCCGGATGGACGACCTCCCAATGGAACTCCAGCTGGTTTGCTGTATGGAAACAATGCTTGCAAGTATCTAACAAAATGGGAAGGATTAACTAAGAATGACTTAAGTGGCCAAAGTGGGGAACGTTCGATATCTCAAAGCTACTGTATTTGTGCACACAAGTAGAAAGAGCCGGCTCTAAAACTAAAGCAAAAGAATGGGAAGCTTATTATGATTGGCATTTAGAGGCTTCAAAACGTAAAAATGATAAAGTGAATTCTTTACAGGAGACTAACCATAAATTGGCAGAGACTGTATCTAAATTTGAAAAGGATAAGAAGCCAGAAACTGTCCCACCCCGTTTATCCCTTCCATCTCCTCTGCAGCTGCCTTTGGAATCTCAGAGCTCATCTCCTTCTTTTCTAAAGAGCTCTATTCCTTCTATTAAAGTAAGCGCTTACAAAAAAGTTTTTCTGAATAGAACTAACCCAAATGTCTTCATCTCAGAGTTACAATGGCCATTTTCGCCTCCTTTTTAGCTTTGCAACCGGGAAACAAAGAAATCTTTAAGGAGTAAAAGGCCCCACCCCTGGGAGCCCCAACTTTGGGTTTCTGGGCCTGATCACCCCAGCAACCCTAAGTGGGGTGCCCTCTCTTGACAGTTGACTCATTGAGTGTTTTAGTCACCTACTGAGTCAGTTATAAGGGTAGGAGACCTGTGATTTATTCTGTGAACTGTCCTGCTGGGGTTGTGAGCCCAGCATGGGAACTGTTGTGTGACTCTTATCTTGATAACCCTCTGGAAGAGGCCATGAGGGCGAGGTCTGATCTCATCTCTTCTTTTCTTTGTCTGTTTTGCTCATCATCTCTTCTGTTGTCACCAAGTCGAGGTTAAGTTCAGGCTGGACCTGACCAGAAACTGGACCTTCTGTAAAATTGAAAACTTGGGTTTCTCTGTGCCTTTGTGATGCAGTTGGACAGGTAGATCAACCTGGAATGTAATTTGAGTTAAAACCCAGTTTCTGAGAAATCAAGAGTTTTGGCTTAAAGTAAGTGCTTACATAAATTCTAAATGTAGTAGAAATTAACCCAGTATCTTTCAAAATTAACGTCTTGTGAATTAACCTTTGGTAAATGAAAGCTTGTTTAAGTTTGTTGGTTTGATTGAAAATAGTCTTGTTGTCAGAGTTGTCGGTATTTGCATAACAATGCAGGCATGCAGCCTGGGTTTACTAGTCAAATAAGTTCATGTTGTCAGAAATTCGTCAGCAAAATAATAGCTTTAAATGAGGACCAGTTTTGTCTCATGTCTCATGAGGTTTTCATAGGTAATCTGAACATAAGTGTTGGAAACAAACGGTTTAAATAGATAAAAGTGGGTACAATAACTGTTTTATGGTCTGTATACTTGGAAAAAAAAAAACACCTTTGAAATTCTTTTTGGTTTTGCCAAGTCAAGTTAAATGATAAAAATCTGAGTATCTGGGTAATTTTTGGATTGGATAGAACAAACGTTGCTAAACATCTAAGTTTATCTGCTTTTGGTTTTTATTGCAGAGATGCTAAAGTCTATGGGTTTTTTACTGTAAAGTGATGTGTTCCTAGAAATTATGAAGTGTTTAGAATGCTGATATAAAAGACAATTCATAATTGCTTACCTTTTGTCTGTTAATGGTTAAAAGTTCTAATTAACATATGTAATTAAAGCCATTGGAAATTAATAAGGAAAACAGCTCTGCATTCAAGGAAAGTTAAAATGTAAGTTTTCAGTAAAGAAGGTATAAAGAATGGAAATATTTTTGTTTGGTTGGTTAAGAAAGATAAATTTGTCCTAATGTACTAGAAGAGAAGAAAGAAAGCATGGGACAAATTCTGAAGGCAAAAAGAAAGTTGTAGAAGGTTTGTGAAGGAGAAATTCTGAAAGGAGTTTTATGCTTGGTCACATAGACTGAGATTAAAGTAAATCCAATTAAGCAAATGAGTTTTAATGTTAAAAAACAAAACTGCTAACAGATTAAGATCAAGAACCAGTTATACAGGACTGAATGAACTGAGGATGATTATAATTTTTTTTACAACTTTTGTTTGGAATATTGTTTTTGATGTGTTTTGTTTTCTCAGATTTAAGGAAATCTTTTCTCTTATGCTAACCATGTCTTATAGCAATCAGTGAAATTATACCTTTGTGAGCAAAACTGAAACATTTGTCTTTTTCTCCCTACCTGATCCCTCCAGAATTTGGAAACTCTTTGTGAGTGAGTATGGCTATTTCTTGGCAATATAGTTATTTGCATAAGTTCAATAAGAATCTGTTCTCCTTGTAACAGTACACATTTGTTATCTTACCAAAACTTTGACTGGAATGTCATGTTTGAGAGAAAGATACAGACTCAGATATGACAATACTGCCTTTGAGGAATAAGGTTGACTTTCTGGAAATAAAGCCACTTGGAAATATGGGCCTGGTACCTTGCTTTACAGAGAGAGATTCCAGCAATCTTACCTGGTAAGTAAGGAAGCTTGCTTATCTGGCAGGTGCAATGAACTTCGAAATATTCTGGGGAATCTCAAGAAAGGAGAGAAGTCACCCAAATCTAAGGTATTGCAGGCAAGGCCTCATGGCACAAATCCTTGGCTTGGCTTTTCTGGCCTCAAGAAGTCTTTAAAGTTCAATCTGAGATTCCTCATGAAAAATTCCAGCAAAGCAGATTTAAGAACCTATATGATCAATTGCTATTCTTGCTGCACTTATGTAAATAATTGGGCCAAGTTTCTTGAAACTAAACTTATTTTGGCAAACCAATTAGTCTTAACTTGACTATCTTTGGTAAAAATGAGGGTGATTTTAGAGAGAAGAATTGTTTCAGTGAAAAATTATAATACGCTTTTGTGGATATTAGATCCTAGTTCTGTTAATTGTCTTTGAGGCTTTTTCTACCTGTGAAGTGAACTGCATCCTGAATTCTTCTACTAAAATATCTGGTTACAAACCTCCAAACTAATGTTTTCAATTTTTCCCTCATTTTCATTTGGAATCATTGAGAATTGATCATGCTCTTTTTCCTGAAACCTTGCAAACTGAAGCTGAACAACTTGATAGAAACTTAAGAGAGATTCCTATCTGTTGCTGTGTAAGCTGTAAGCCACTCAAAAAGATACCTGAATGCCCGATGACATCATCAGAGACCTTTCAAGCTGCAAAAAGATGCTTTGACTCTGACATCTAGAAGTCTTCTTGACTGCCTGCCCCCTGGACGCAGGAACTAATTTATAATTTGCTCCAACCATTAACCTTGTTACCTTCCAACGTCACAAGGGAGAGAAGACCACGACTGCATTCTATTGTTTAATTTGGTTTACAAATGAGTCTTACTTAAGTGTAGGTGAGGATGTTCCACTGTCTAGCCTCAAGAATGCCTGCTACTTTCTGTTAACTCTGCTAACCCATAAAAGATTTCCTTCTACAGGCTCAAGAAATTGCCACAGAACAAGAGAAACAGATGTGGCAGTCAAAAGGGGGAATTTTTGACACCCCCTCGCAGATGTGGTTCGGGCCCAATAAGAAACCCACTCCATGGGTCACAAGGGCACTTTCCCTTCCTAAGGGACCCTTTGAGGTATGGCAATTGGACTTTGTCCAAATGCCACCATCTCAAGAATAAACATATCTTGTAATGATCTGTATGTTCTCACATTGTTTTGAGGCCTTTCCTAGCAGAAGAGCGATGGCTTTAGATAAATTATTATCAAAAAGAGTAAATTCCTATTTGAGGAATTCCTCCCGAGTTACACAGTGACTGGGGAAACTCAAATCTATTTGTAACGTTTGGCCAATATTGCAGCATTTCTACTGTGCCTACCATCCTCAATCCTCAGTATTGGTAAAAGGAACTAATGGCACAACCAAAAGTTAATTGGCAAGCTTTCAGAAACATTTACTCTCACGGCCAAAAGCTCTCATGCTAGTGCTCTTTGATCTTAGATCTATACTTTTTGTAAACATCGGCCGTCTCCTTTTTAAATAATACAACAGCCTATGCAATTAAATGAAGAAATATATAAACCAGGTTTGCTTAAGGGATGTATTACATTGTTTTCATGGTCTTATTGTGGTGCTTAAAAGAAATGAAAGATTTGTAGCTGATTCTTTCACAGAGAAGTCCCAGAACTAAAGGATCATGGACTGTAACCTGAAGAATTTATTTATGGAAAGAGACATCAAATAAGACTCTTTGCAGCCCTGTTGAAAAGGACAATACCAGGAGGAGAAGAAGACGACATCTGTTGTAGACAGCTGTCCCAAGACTCCGGACCAGGCCTGTATTCCCAAGCTTATATCTCCTCATTTAAACCTTTGTTATGCTTAAACTGTATACCTATTTTATAATTGTTTGGAATCCTATCATACTTAAAGTGATTAATTTGGAACAGACTGGTCTTGAAGGCCAGGAATTTATCGAGTGACTCCTAATGGAACTCAATGGTTATGTGGAACAAATCTTTGGCCTTGGCTACTGCCTGGATGGCTAAAACATTGCACCCCGAGTTTCCTTTAAAAGCTGGGAAGGAGTCAGGCTGAGTTAAAACCTGTCGCCAATCTCCCTCTCTTTAAGGCCGGATGGGCTTGTTCAGTGCTCCACTGGTATGGCTATATTTGCAGCCATATTTGCTCCTTTGGAGCTAAAAGATGTCATTATTACATATGGAAGATCTGACTAAATTTACTCAAGAAGCCCTTAACGATAGTCAAGCAGGAATAGTCTCATTAAATACTGAAATGCCTTTAATGAGAAGGGCTGTCATTCAAAACAGAATGGCTTTAGATATTCTTACTGCATCCCAAGGTGGTACATAGACAATCATTCAGACTGAATGCTGTGCTTTTATACGTCATGAATCTTCCAATGTGTCATCTCTGAAGAAGCAAGTGGATGCCTTATGCGATCCGACACCCAGTCTTGAGTTGTTTGGTTAGCTCCCTTCCGGTATCAGTTCCCTTTTCCAATCCAGATTGGAATTCCTATTTCTACTACTTCTTGGAATTCTTGTACTAGCATAATATTCAAACTAATTGTTATTTTCTTTACTCAGTGTTGTAAGAGTAGCATACAAACTAGAGTAATGATTGCTCGACGGCTTGAGATGGTTGATCTGTCTTATAACCCTGGACAAATTTCCTTTTCTGCTAGAGACTATGACTAAGAATGCATTTCAGACTAATCCTTTCAAAAATGCTGTTATTATCGTTACTGTACTTGTTCTATAATCATATACAATGTAAATGCAAGGTGTCATAGAAAAGCGCATATGCAATGTTTGTGCAACAATCTAAATTAATTACATAACATATGAAATGCTTCCTCTGTTAATAAATATACTTCCATGCTTGTCCACTATTTCCCCCCAACGTGGACAACTAGGCAAATAAATAAGATAAAAGCCTAGCACCGAGGGACATGATGGACCCAGGGCAGGCAGCAACCACCCTGGCGCCGAGGGACAATATTTTGATCATCAATGCTTTCTATCGAAAGATTAGAGATCAAAAGGGGGAAATGACAAATAAAAATGGCAAGCAATAGGATATATTGGAGTATATGAGG
>NW_025797185.1:0-6776 GCF_021613505.1 Equus quagga | reverse complement strand
CCTCATATACTCCAATATATCCTATTGCTTGCCATTTTTATTTGTCATTTCCCCCTTTTGATCTCTAATCTTTCGATAGAAAGCATTGATGATCAAAATATTGTCCCTCGGCGCCAGGGTGGTTGCTGCCTGCCCTGGGTCCATCATGTCCCTCGGTGCTAGGCTTTTATCTTATTTATTTGCCTAGTTGTCCACGTTGGGGGGAAATAGTGGACAAGCATGGAAGTATATTTATTAACAGAGGAAGCATTTCATATGTTATGTAATTAATTTAGATTGTTGCACAAACATTGCATATGCGCTTTTCTATGACACCTTGCATTTACATTGTATATGATTATAGAACAAGTACAGTAACGATAATAACAGCATTTTTGAAAGGATTAGTCTGAAATGCATTCTTAGTCATAGTCTCTAGCAGAAAAGGAAATTTGTCCAGGGTTATAAGACAGATCAACCATCTCAAGCCGTCGAGCAATCATTACTCTAGTTTGTATGCTACTCTTACAACACTGAGTAAAGAAAATAACAATTAGTTTGAATATTATGCTAGTACAAGAATTCCAAGAAGTAGTAGAAATAGGAATTCCAATCTGGATTGGAAAAGGGAACTGATACCGGAAGGGAGCTAACCAAACAACTCAAGACTGGGTGTCGGATCGCATAAGGCATCCACTTGCTTCTTCAGAGATGACACATTGGAAGATTCATGACGTATAAAAGCACAGCATTCAGTCTGAATGATTGTCTATGTACCACCTTGGGATGCAGTAAGAATATCTAAAGCCATTCTGTTTTGAATGACAGCCCTTCTCATTAAAGGCATTTCAGTATTTAATGAGACTATTCCTGCTTGACTATCGTTAAGGGCTTCTTGAGTAAATTTAGTCAGATCTTCCATATGTAATAATGACATCTTTTAGCTCCAAAGGAGCAAATATGGCTGCAAATATAGCCATACCAGTGGAGCACTGAACAAGCCCATCCGGCCTTAAAGAGAGGGAGATTGGCGACAGGTTTTAACTCAGCCTGACTCCTTCCCAGCTTTTAAAGGAAACTCGGGGTGCAATGTTTTAGCCATCCAGGCAGTAGCCAAGGCCAAAGATTTGTTCCACATAACCATTGAGTTCCATTAGGAGTCACTCGATAAATTCCTGGCCTTCAAGACCAGTCTGTTCCAAATTAATCACTTTAAGTATGATAGGATTCCAAACAATTATAAAATAGGTATACAGTTTAAGCATAACAAAGGTTTAAATGAGGAGATATAAGCTTGGGAATACAGGCCTGGTCCGGAGTCTTGGGACAGCTGTCTACAACAGATGTCGTCTTCTTCTCCTCCTGGTATTGTCCTTTTCAACAGGGCTGCAAAGAGTCTTATTTGATGTCTCTTTCCATAAATAAATTCTTCAGGTTACAGTCCATGATCCTTTAGTTCTGGGACTTCTCTGTGAAAGAATCAGCTACAAATCTTTCATTTCTTTTAAGCACCACAATAAGACCATGAAAACAATGTAATACATCCCTTAAGCAAACCTGGTTTATATATTTCTTCATTTAATTGCATAGGCTGTTGTATTATTTAAAAAGGAGACGGCCGATGTTTACAAAAAGTATAGATCTAAGATCAAAGAGCACTAGCATGAGAGCTTTTGGCCGTGAGAGTAAATGTTTCTGAAAGCTTGCCAATTAACTTTTGGTTGTGCCATTAGTTCCTTTTACCAATACTGAGGATTGAGGATGGTAGGCACAGTAGAAATGCTGCAATATTGGCCAAACGTTACAAATAGATTTGAGTTTCCCCAGTCACTGTGTAACTCGGGAGGAATTCCTCAAATAGGAATTTACTCTTTTTGATAATAATTTATCTAAAGCCATCGCTCTTCTGCTAGGAAAGGCCTCAAAACAATGTGAGAACATACAGATCATTACAAGATATGTTTATTCTTGAGATGGTGGCATTTGGACAAAGTCCAATTGCCATACCTCAAAGGGTCCCTTAGGAAGGGAAAGTGCCCTTGTGACCCATGGAGTGGGTTTCTTATTGGGCCCGAACCACATCTGCGAGGGGGTGTCAAAAATTCCCCCTTTTGACTGCCACATCTGTTTCTCTTGTTCTGTGGCAATTTCTTGAGCCTGTAGAAGGAAATCTTTTATGGGTTAGCAGAGTTAACAGAAAGTAGCAGGCATTCTTGAGGCTAGACAGTGGAACATCCTCACCTACACTTAAGTAAGACTCATTTGTAAACCAAATTAAACAATAGAATGCAGTCGTGGTCTTCTCTCCCTTGTGACGTTGGAAGGTAACAAGGTTAATGGTTGGAGCAAATTATAAATTAGTTCCTGCGTCCAGGGGGCAGGCAGTCAAGAAGACTTCTAGATGTCAGAGTCAAAGCATCTTTTTGCAGCTTGAAAGGTCTCTGATGATGTCATCGGGCATTCAGGTATCTTTTTGAGTGGCTTACAGCTTACACAGCAACAGATAGGAATCTCTCTTAAGTTTCTATCAAGTTGTTCAGCTTCAGTTTGCAAGGTTTCAGGAAAAAGAGCATGATCAATTCTCAATGATTCCAAATGAAAATGAGGGAAAAATTGAAAACATTAGTTTGGAGGTTTGTAACCAGATATTTTAGTAGAAGAATTCAGGATGCAGTTCACTTCACAGGTAGAAAAAGCCTCAAAGACAATTAACAGAACTAGGATCTAATATCCACAAAAGCGTATTATAATTTTTCACTGAAACAATTCTTCTCTCTAAAATCACCCTCATTTTTACCAAAGATAGTCAAGTTAAGACTAATTGGTTTGCCAAAATAAGTTTAGTTTCAAGAAACTTGGCCCAATTATTTACATAAGTGCAGCAAGAATAGCAATTGATCATATAGGTTCTTAAATCTGCTTTGCTGGAATTTTTCATGAGGAATCTCAGATTGAACTTTAAAGACTTCTTGAGGCCAGAAAAGCCAAGCCAAGGATTTGTGCCATGAGGCCTTGCCTGCAATACCTTAGATTTGGGTGACTTCTCTCCTTTCTTGAGATTCCCCAGAATATTTCGAAGTTCATTGCACCTGCCAGATAAGCAAGCTTCCTTACTTACCAGGTAAGATTGCTGGAATCTCTCTCTGTAAAGCAAGGTACCAGGCCCATATTTCCAAGTGGCTTTATTTCCAGAAAGTCAACCTTATTCCTCAAAGGCAGTATTGTCATATCTGAGTCTGTATCTTTCTCTCAAACATGACATTCCAGTCAAAGTTTTGGTAAGATAACAAATGTGTACTGTTACAAGGAGAACAGATTCTTATTGAACTTATGCAAATAACTATATTGCCAAGAAATAGCCATACTCACTCACAAAGAGTTTCCAAATTCTGGAGGGATCAGGTAGGGAGAAAAAGACAAATGTTTCAGTTTTGCTCACAAAGGTATAATTTCACTGATTGCTATAAGACATGGTTAGCATAAGAGAAAAGATTTCCTTAAATCTGAGAAAACAAAACACATCAAAAACAATATTCCAAACAAAAGTTGTAAAAAAAATTATAATCATCCTCAGTTCATTCAGTCCTGTATAACTGGTTCTTGATCTTAATCTGTTAGCAGTTTTGTTTTTTAACATTAAAACTCATTTGCTTAATTGGATTTACTTTAATCTCAGTCTATGTGACCAAGCATAAAACTCCTTTCAGAATTTCTCCTTCACAAACCTTCTACAACTTTCTTTTTGCCTTCAGAATTTGTCCCATGCTTTCTTTCTTCTCTTCTAGTACATTAGGACAAATTTATCTTTCTTAACCAACCAAACAAAAATATTTCCATTCTTTATACCTTCTTTACTGAAAACTTACATTTTAACTTTCCTTGAATGCAGAGCTGTTTTCCTTATTAATTTCCAATGGCTTTAATTACATATGTTAATTAGAACTTTTAACCATTAACAGACAAAAGGTAAGCAATTATGAATTGTCTTTTATATCAGCATTCTAAACACTTCATAATTTCTAGGAACACATCACTTTACAGTAAAAAACCCATAGACTTTAGCATCTCTGCAATAAAAACCAAAAGCAGATAAACTTAGATGTTTAGCAACGTTTGTTCTATCCAATCCAAAAATTACCCAGATACTCAGATTTTTATCATTTAACTTGACTTGGCAAAACCAAAAAGAATTTCAAAGGTGTTTTTTTTTTTCCAAGTATACAGACCATAAAACAGTTATTGTACCCACTTTTATCTATTTAAACCGTTTGTTTCCAACACTTATGTTCAGATTACCTATGAAAACCTCATGAGACATGAGACAAAACTGGTCCTCATTTAAAGCTATTATTTTGCTGACGAATTTCTGACAACATGAACTTATTTGACTAGTAAACCCAGGCTGCATGCCTGCATTGTTATGCAAATACCGACAACTCTGACAACAAGACTATTTTCAATCAAACCAACAAACTTAAACAAGCTTTCATTTACCAAAGGTTAATTCACAAGACGTTAATTTTGAAAGATACTGGGTTAATTTCTACTACATTTAGAATTTATGTAAGCACTTACTTTAAGCCAAAACTCTTGATTTCTCAGAAACTGGGTTTTAACTCAAATTACATTCCAGGTTGATCTACCTGTCCAACTGCATCACAAAGGCACAGAGAAACCCAAGTTTTCAATTTTACAGAAGGTCCAGTTTCTGGTCAGGTCCAGCCTGAACTTAACCTCGACTTGGTGACAACAGAAGAGATGATGAGCAAAACAGACAAAGAAAAGAAGAGATGAGATCAGACCTCGCCCTCATGGCCTCTTCCAGAGGGTTATCAAGATAAGAGTCACACAACAGTTCCCATGCTGGGCTCACAACCCCAGCAGGACAGTTCACAGAATAAATCACAGGTCTCCTACCCTTATAACTGACTCAGTAGGTGACTAAAACACTCAATGAGTCAACTGTCAAGAGAGGGCACCCCACTTAGGGTTGCTGGGGTGATCAGGCCCAGAAACCCAAAGTTGGGGCTCCCAGGGGTGGGGCCTTTTACTCCTTAAAGATTTCTTTGTTTCCCGGTTGCAAAGCTAAAAAGGAGGCGAAAATGGCCATTGTAACTCTGAGATGAAGACATTTGGGTTAGTTCTATTCAGAAAAACTTTTTTGTAAGCGCTTACTTTAATAGAAGGAATAGAGCTCTTTAGAAAAGAAGGAGATGAGCTCTGAGATTCCAAAGGCAGCTGCAGAGGAGATGGAAGGGATAAACGGGGTGGGACAGTTTCTGGCTTCTTATCCTTTTCAAATTTAGATACAGTCTCTGCCAATTTATGGTTAGTCTCCTGTAAAGAATTCACTTTATCATTTTTACGTTTTGAAGCCTCTAAATGCCAATCATAATAAGCTTCCCATTCTTTTGCTTTAGTTTTAGAGCCGGCTCTTTCTACTTGTGTGCACAAATACAGTAGCTTTGAGATATCGAACGTTCCCCACTTTGGCCACTTAAGTCATTCTTAGTTAATCCTTCCCATTTTGTTAGATACTTGCAAGCATTGTTTCCATACAGCAAACCAGCTGGAGTTCCATTGGGAGGTCGTCCATCCGGGAGCTGGCCGGCTTTAAAAAGCACGGTTTTCCCATTTTCTTTTTGCTTGTCTGTTTTTTGTTTTTTTTTTTTAATAAAGTCTGAACAACTTCTAAGGACAGTGTAGTGGGTCAGAAGTGTGCTGCTTGTGAGTGTTACTCCCCATAGAAAGGTCATAAACACTCTTACGTGCCTCGGTTTTTCCCTCCGGCCGCCTAATACTGCCGTGGGAGCTCGGAGCGCAGGTGACCAGCCCTTATGTGCGCGTCCCCGGACAAGCCTGTAATTAATTACCGTGAATGAGAGTGGAGTTCCCTATGGGACCGCTGCACGTCGCGAGGATTGATCCTCTGACACTCCCGCTGAGGTCCTTAGTCACCTAAGGGCGCCTTTTGGTAAAGGCCGGGAGGAGCAAGTGTCCCTTTTCTTCGGAGCTGAAGACATTCAGTCTCTCATTTCTCTATCAAGCAGTTTGTTCAGACTTTATAAATACAATTCTTTCCAATTCAAAACCAAATTAAAAGGACAACCAACCCAGCTCACTCCAAGCTCCTCTAAGCCCCTGAGGCTTAGGAATTCTCTCTAGGTTTTTCTCCACCTAGGAACTGTACCGGTACCCCTCAAAACCTCTAGTCTTAAGACCTTACCCAGCTCATATAAACTCTTGGACCATCGACTTAAAATAAGGAGGTCCGGGTTTCAGGAGAACTCACCAAGGTCACCTGAAGAATGCAGTGATCCGGGGGGCTCAATGGGCCCTTATTGGTACCGAATGCCGGTTCAGTGTAGATTCCAGGTGGCCTCCGGTGGGTGTCTCTGAAATCCTGCCGCGACTACGCCAAGAACTGTCGACGAAAATAATCCATAACCAATCTATAAATGAAAATTTGGGTGAGTTTATTCTGAGCTTAAATCTGAGGATTATAACCCGGGAGAGTCTTTCCACAAAGGAACAGAGCACTCCAAAGAAGTCGGGGTATAAGGGTGGTTATATACCCTCAAAGAGGATGTTTCACATAGGATTGAAATGTCCCTTTTACAATAGTCGCGAGACTGCTCTGTCGGCACAGCGATTGATGGAAATAGCAGGTAGGTCTGCTGTCTCGGTGAACACAGCAGGGTGGCAGTCTGTTGTCTCCAGCTGGGTGGTCACAGGTGAGCTGGGAGGTGAGTGCAGCAATCAGTTCCTAGCCTAAAGAAAAATGCTAATGTTGGGGG
>NW_025797184.1:0-4062 GCF_021613505.1 Equus quagga | reverse complement strand
TAATTATTATTAAATTAAGTATTAAGTCAACCAAAAGTGAAACCACTAGCCGTTTATTGCTTTGACAGAAATTTTATCATTTCTTGGATTATCTCAGTTTTAGTAATGCCACTGAAGTTTTACAGGGAAGCGCATGTGCTTTGATATATCACTCAGGTTGTGGATCTAGTTAAGAAGATATTGTTCACTCAGATTAAAAAGAAAACACAGGAAAAGGCACAATAAGTTTTATGTGCTGTACTAACTAGAAAGTTATGATTAAGTTGATGCATACATATGGCCACTTTCTACCTTAAACTCAAGATGCATGAGCCTCTTTTCACAGAGAAGTACTTCATCATGTTCAGACTTGGCAATGAGAATCTCCCCAAAGAAACAAGAAATGTCTTGTTGGCCCAGTTCTAGAATTATGTTTGACTGGTGGTATTTCTCAAAGTCACATCTTAATTTGTTTCCTGGGCTTCACTGTAATTGCTTGATGCATCCTTGCATTGATATTTGCAGTCTTGAAAGTGCATCTTTCTAGAATAGGAAGACTGGAGAGATCCTTTAAAAAGGGTTTAAAAATGAAAATATATGACAAAGATAAAAATTATGGAGGAAAATAATTTCCAACAAATTTGAACTCACACGATGTGTAAGGACTTCGGGCAATAGTAATGCAGTGTTATTTATGCTCTTCCATGCTTAATAGAGGTTTATATTCAAAGTATTTTAGTGCAAGGCAGATTTTGGTAATGTTTTAATGAATTTAGTAAAAATAAGTTTTACATGTAACAAAACAGAAGCACAGTGGAAGAAGAGGATATCGCCATCTGGACTTACTGTTAGCACTCTCTGTGAAGAAGTGGCAGCTGAGCCCTGACTTCACAGTTTCCTGTTGACAGAGATAAAGGAAGCAGTGGAGGCTGAGAGGACATTGTAAGCAATAGCACACAGCATGAGAATGTGGAAAATGTTCTTCACAATAGAGAATACCTCACTTTTGCATCAGTGGAAGATACATGGTTACTAGAATTTGGAATTGAAACTTGGATATGGCCAGTTTGTTGAAGACATGGCTTCAGAATTTAGAAACATTCTGGAAGCATTTCTGGCCTGGGAGCAGTAAGTAAGTAATTACAGTTGTCCAGACAATAGGAAATTATTTTTTGGCAGTATAAATAAAAAATTAGAAGATTGTAATAGGTAAAGATAGAATTAATATTATTTAGTAACTGATTAAAAACAAAAGGTGAGAAAACAGTCCAAGATAATTGGCTTCAAATTTAGGTCATTTGGGGCTGTTATGCCTTCACAAAAGGGGGGAAAACACACAGATTTTAAAGAATGAATTATTGTTTTGGATATCCTGATTTTCAGGTGTTGGTGTCTATCAGAGAATTCTTGCATTTATCCTAATAATTTCCCTATATTATAGATGATAAATTACATCTAAAAGAGACTAAGGTCACATAATCTGTAAGTTACTAATCAGATGTTTAAACTCAAGAATTTTGTCTGCATCAGTGGTTCTTTTCTAAGGTGCACACTTCCACATCTCATTTTGTAAATATAAGTATGGCAGTCTCATAAAGGACTGCAGAATGTGCTAAGGGGACAGACAGGCCAGGGTACATACTCTCACTCTGTCACTTCTCAGTTCCGTTACCTGGAACATCTTACTCAACCACAGTGAATTTCAATTTATTCACGTATAAAAATGTGGACAATAACACCCACCCATAAGCTTGTTGAAAGGATTATATGCAATAATATTGTAATAATTAAAGTAATATAAAAATAGGAGAAATTTATATAATAAGACTTGAAAATAAGTGGATCATATCAACAGGCCATAAATATCAAAGAGTTTTCGCTAGAGTGGGCGTACATGGCATGACATTGAAGGGTGACGTCAACCATTGATTTAGCAACTCACTTCCTAAAAATGTAAAAACAAAGTAAGACTCTGTTACATCTATTTGGAAGCAAAAGAGATGAAAACAGTGTCATACTATAGGAAAGACTGGGAATCCAATCTTGGCCTTTTTGCATGCCACTGTATTGATTATTTTCAAAATGCACTGCTCTTTACTTGTATGGCAGTCAAATGAAGCCATAGATCATCACACCATATATTTAGATTATGTGGACCAATGGTACATGTGACAATAAAAATAGAAATTGTGACCTTCTCCTGACGTAAGTCTTTATTAGTACAACAGAGCTAAAACATATTTCAGTAACTCCAGGAAAAAAGTTGAACGTGGTCTCTTATTTGTGTCATTGAACCTGGCCCTTTTGCATAGGACTCTCTAGAAACAGAGGAGAGTCTACCCAGAGAAAACAGTTACCTACTGGCATAGCCCATGGCCTTTCAAGAGGCTGGGTTACTTAACTGGTAGTACAAGCTGGCATCATTTCCCAACATGGCAAACACAGACCTCCCATTTTAGGGATAAAAGAAAGAGAAAGAAAACTTAACAGCCTTAGTGTTTGTTTCTAGGGCTACTCAGTAATCTTCCTGACCTTACTTCTCCCAAGAATGAGAAACACCTCTGCTTGCAGGAGAATAGTGATGATCTTTCCAGCCACACATCACATTATGTAGTAATAGTCATAGCCCTTGGTGTCAGACAAACCTGGGTATGGATCTCTGATCTGCCACTAATTAATAGGTGTTTGACTTTGAGTAAGATATTTAAATGGACTAAACTTCAATTTACTTATCTGTAAAAGAGGAATAATAAAAATAATATAACACTTACCTCCTGGATTGCTCTATAGAATAAATAGGATATTCATGTAAGCAATTGGTATATAGCCTGGCACATAATAAACAGTTACTGAATATTCATTCATATATCAAGATTTATTACCCATGGAAAATTAAATTTTATTCCCTATGGGGAGAGCTATCAAAAGGCTTAAAAATTCAGCACAACTCTCAGTCTCTCTTCTTGTTGTGATTTTATTCTTCAAGTTATTTATTTTTGTCTAACAATCTCAAAGCTTAATAGCTTACAACAACATTTAAAAAATTATCGTCTTTCACAGGTCTGTTGGTTGACCGCACTCAGCTAGGTGGTCCTCTGTTGGAGTCTCTCATACAGTTGCAGTCATATATCGTCTGGGACTGAGTCTACTGAAGGCTTGACAGGGCTGGATGTCCAAGATGGCTCGCTCACATGGCTGACAGTTGATGCTGGCACTTGGTGGGGAAATCAGACTCCCCTCACACATGGGCTTTCCATGTACCCAGGATTTCTCAGAAAATGACGCTGAGTTCCAAAAGAGATTGTCCCAAGAGTATGTCAAGGAAAGGAAGAAGTAGAAGCCCCCAGATAAGTTGAGAGTTATGTTCGGAACTGACACAGCATTTCTTCAGCCGTATTTTATTGCTCAAGGCAGTTGTGAGTCCTGACTGCATTCAAGGGTGTGGAGAAATACACTCCACCTTTGTGGTAGAGTGGAGTTCACATTGCAGAAGAGCCTGTGGAGTGGCAAATGTTGTAGCTATTTCTGGAAAATGCAGTAGGTTACAGTCTGCTCTCTTACCAAAATAATTCACATCTCTCCCACGAGCAAAATACACTCACCTCCTCCCTTAACCTCGCTAAAGTCTTGTAATCATGGCAGCAAATCCATGAGTGCAAAATCTCACATCTAAACCAGGTTCATGTGCTGATTCCTCGGCAACTGTTTCCCAAGTATTTCCTCTTGATCAAAAACCTATAAAAAATGTTATTTATCCCCTACAGACCCAATATACAATGTTTATCTACATAAGATATCCACTATAGATCCTCCTATTCAAAAATGCGCATGGGATAGGAGGCTTATGAACAGTCACTTATCTATTGCAATTTTGGCACCCAGCACAGCACACGCCCCCACTTCTTTGATTAGGGTGTCATCGTGCTCTCTGGCAGTAGTGCTCAGGGAACCTTGGCTCTGTCCTTTGAGTTATCCTTCATTCTCCATATGAAATAGCCCGTGTTTGCAGTGGAAACGTGAGGGCCTCTTTCTGTAGTGAACTGTCTCTGTCCTTTTTAGTCCAAACTGATATAATTCCTTTTG
>NW_025797183.1:0-1032 GCF_021613505.1 Equus quagga | reverse complement strand
AGAAACAGAAAGCGGACACAGAAGCTGGAAGACATAAAACAGACGCTCGTTCGAGGGGTAAGAAAGGAATCCTTGGCAAGAAGCGAGAATAGAGGGACAAGCACCGAGAGGAGAACGTTGTCATCTATTCAAGTCTATGGGGAGGCCGTGCTGATTCAATCTTGCAGCTTGATTGGAAGCAAGAGGCCGGACTTGGGCCTTGTCAGACCTACGTGGAACTTCTGCCTTAAGCATAAGCCCAAGTCAAGAATGATGTGTTGAGGACGTTGAAGAGAAGACTCGATGCCTCCTTTCCTAGGCCCCTGGCATTCTTTGCAGATCAGTCTCACTTTCCATAGCTCTGGCGTCACGGGGGCCCACTGGGTACATGCTAATGTGTCCCAAGAGATGTCTTGGAAGCCTTGTTGGAAGGGAGCCCTGTCACGCTTGGGCTATGTCTCTTTGTTTGGAAGTGCTCTACAAGGGTGCTGAAAAGCACCCTTTTCCACAGGGCTTCGTTCCTTCGTGAAGGCTGCCCTCCCAGGCTAGTGTGCTCAGTTTGCCTCCATCGAAATTCTCTCCCCGTACCTCTTGCCGTAGAAGGATTATTGATTATGTGTTTTGACGCCACATGTAAGGAAGTGGGCTGAAAATGAGAACATTACAATTCTGTTTCAAGAAAAATAAACAGGCCAGGGCTGAGGATGTAAGGCAAACAAATGGCACAGCCTATAGCAGTAAAGTAAGCCCGTATCTAGACGGAACCTAGGGGAACGTTCCAGGAGCAGGGTTGAAGTTCGAAACTTCCCAAATCCGGAAAGGAGACAGAAAAATATCTTTCCTGGAGAGAGGAATTCATCAGATTTGTCTAATTTGTCTTGGAAACATTGTGTCCGTGAAGGGGGATGCCAGGACCACCTCGAGTTCGGAGTTTCTGACCTCAGGATGTCAAACCAACCCAGATGACCACGTGTTCTCTGCGCTTAGTTTGACCTAGGCTAGGACAGCAAAGACTCCTTCAAGTGACCGGTGCAAATTCAAAGACAACAACCA
>NW_025797182.1:0-5534 GCF_021613505.1 Equus quagga | reverse complement strand
CTCATACACACTGTCAGTACTCAGTAGTTCTTTGTTAAAGGACCTCTTGGCGCCTCTCATGATCTGTAATGAGAGGCAGTTTGCAAATAGGAAACTGTTTTGTTCAGCTGGAAATGAGAGAGAAGTGGAGCCGTGTGTCTTCTGTAAGCTCCCAACACTTGGTCAAACGGAACTCCCATCCCATTCAGAAAAGACTGTCAGAGACTGGGAGTGGGAGGACAGGATGTGGGAAATACTTTTATATTTTATTTAGCGTATTTTATGGTTGTAGAAATTTAATTCAAGGTTTTAGTAGTTGCTATAGCAATGACTATGATCAAAGTAGAGGAGTAATGGACATAAGGGTGAGGAATTGTTCTATGGCTTGATGTTGAACTAGAGAAAAGATCTACTGAGCCAGAAAAGAAAGTGCTGGGCATGAAGAAAGCTCCAAAAAAATTAGAGAAGACAGCAAGAAACAATCTAGTTCTTTCAAAACAGTACCCCAAAGAGCAGGGCAGGTCATGGCACACCCCAGAGACTCCATCTGGTGAGAATCCAGAGGGCGAGGAGGTGAGGAGGTATGGAGGGGCAGCTGGAGGGGTTGAGGGAGGGCTGGGCAGAGGAGGCCAGTACAAGAGGAGGCAGGGCAGACCCAAGCTTATCACCAGATCCCAGATGTCCTGTGAAGCTACATGCTGGGGAGAGGCTCTGCACATTTGCTTGGATCTCCTCTGACATCCAGGTCTATGGAGCTCCTGGAGGGCAGACAGCATCTGGGTGGGGTGGGGAGAGATGCACCTATGTGAAGAGGGTGAGGGATTATTCCGCATTGAATTCCTCCTTTCTCAGGTGACTGGATTCTGGCCACCCCGTGCCTCCCCCTCTCATTCTTGGCCTGCCTCAGTCCACCTGAGGCATGCAGGCGGCTGCTCCAACCACATGCCCTGTCAGGACCTGTTGCTTTGTGAGGAAGAATGCAAGAATATCAAATCCCTTCAAATGCTGAAAGGGAGAGTCCTGCTTTGTGGAGGTATGGGGGTGTGAATAGTTATAGTACAGAATCAGAATATAGAACAATTAAAGAATGGACCCCAGGACCCAGAATAAGAGAGAGAGAGAATTGAATCTTTTTGCTCCTTGAGTGCATGAAACCAGAGGTAGCGGAAGTCCTCTGTCTCCTAGCTCCTGGTGAGTAGGTGTAGCACCGCCCCCACCCCCACCCCAGCAAGGCTGCTGCTGCCTTTCTGAGCTGGAGGGCCCCAAGACCTGAGATTTGCCCAACCGCCAGCACCCACAACTGCATCCCCCAAACGAGCAAACACATGTTCTGGTAAGGTCACTAGGCAAGAACTCCTAAGCACCTTGCCAGGAGATGGGGTGCCCTCCTTCAGAACCCATCTGGACACACAGCACCACCTAGAAGCCTTTGTATATGCCCAGAGGGGCAGCACAGTTAGGGTTAGGGGTGAGCTCTGCAACCAGGCAGGACAGGAGTACTGCTCTCACTGTCTGCAGCGTGGCCCCAGACAGGTGCCTTGACCACTCTGCATGCCTCACTTTAACAACTGCCATGTGCAGCCCTCAGAGTATCTGCCACATGGGGTTGTGAAGACTTGAGTAAGTGCCTAGATAGAAAGCAGTTAGAGTGGTGCCTGGCACATAGTAGTAGATTCTTAGTAAATGTTAGCCCTTACCACTATCACATGCAGATGACTTATCATGCAAATATTTGTATGCTTTGGCTGCATTTCAGGGACTTTGAACCTGTCTTCTCATTCAGTGTCACATCCTCAAGAATAGCTGTGATATTGGTTGCTCCTTGGGTCATCCCTACAGCATTCAAATGGCATTCATAAGTGCCCCTGACTTCCAGCCTGCTGCAGCTCCTCAACAGGACTGGAATTCCTCCAGGATCTATGTCCTAAATGGGCATGCCCAGAAGGAGCCAAGGCAGGAGCAGTTCAGCTGCTGTGAGGTGATTAAGAGAGTCCTCATTATATGCGGCAAAAATATCTTCCCTGCAAAAATGCTCAGCTAGGAATGCAATAGTTTACTTTCATAGGATGCTGACTCTTGGTCAACTTGGAATCCCTGTTGGTTGAGCATCCAGCGGCTTTCTCCTTATAAAAATAGTGTCCTAGAAGTGCGCAAGTTACTTCGAAAGAATCCTTTCTTAGACCTGTTATTAACCACCAAATTGTAATCCATTGCTATGTGAGTTTTAGAGTGTTTTGTTATCTGGGCTTAATTTAAGCTATGGTTGTGTATTTGTGCATGTGAGTATGTGTACACACACATACATGAACTCACACTTACACCCAGTGGGACTTTCTCCTCTCCAATTTCTGTCTTCACTCCTCAGCTCCACCTGTTTTTGCACTTACTTGCATGTCTTGCCTATGAAGCCTCCAGATGTGTGCACATGATCTTCTGCTCCTACATGAAGGAGATGACCTCTCTTTCATTGTTGACTATTTCTAGTCCCTACACAGAAGACTATGGGAAAATAGAAACCATGTGGGCTCAGATAATAAAGGAGAGCTGGACACAGTCTTGGGATCACAGGTAACAGATAGGCCTCTGGGTCTTTGAATGCAACCTTCAGCCCAAAGGCTGCCCCTGAGCACTGCCTCCTTACGCCAGTCTGCAGGAGCAGCACTCTGCCCATTTATGAAGGCAGCAGGCACAGGAGAGTAAGCTGGCACATGCCGACTGCCAAGAGGATGGAAGAGTAAACCCTGAGTCAGCTAGGCCACACAGACTCTACATGGTCATACTAAGTTGGTTCCTTAATTTTCTCCACTGGGAAGAACACATAACCTTGAAAAATATAAACAGTTGAAGTAAGTGCTGATATGATATGACCCACAATAGTAATCACTATAGGAGCCCGTATAGAAGCTCATATAGCTGTCGTTTCATGGATAACATCAAGCTAGATAAATGTGAGGGAAAGAGGGAGGTAGATAGGGAAAGTAAAGAAAAAGAAAAAAGAGAAGAGGCAAGAGGGGAAAAATTAAATGCTGAGAAAGAGGAAGAAGAGCATGAACTTCACCCTTGTCTCGAGATGGCCAGGTGTGTCGTACAGCAAAATAAAGAGCTGTGTTTACCTTCTCTTTAGGAAAACACCACTTCTGATGGATATGAAGGGGGAAGTAGCTGAGCACAGGCTCCAGGAATAATAAACAAATCAAGACTTCAGGCTCTATGGGGAGCAGGAAAGGGCTGCCTTGCTCACAGTAGTGTCCCTGTGCATCCCATTCTTGTGGCCCATGGCCAAGCCTGACAAATCTGAGGGTAGAGTAGGATGATAAAGAGCTCTTAGGATTGGACTACATGCTTTCAGGCTCACCTTTTCCCTCTGGTTATGACATAAATAACAAGTAGCTGGGGGAAGTAAGCATGGAGTGAGCACCTTGACCTCAGAATGGAATGAAGGCCACTGTAGGGGTCCAAGAGTATAGTCCATGTTTCAGTGGAAGTGAGAGCATGTACTCATCCAAGGCAGTTCCCTTCTCTCTGGAAGGTAAATTTTGGTGTACTGATGGCACTGTCTGAGAGCACCAACAGTTCAGGGGAAGCTGGCTAGAATACAGAGTCTCAGGCCCCCAGTCATGCTGAATTAGAACTCTCAATTCACTAGATCTTACAGTGACACATAGGTATATGTGAGGAGTTCAGCTCTAGATGGCCTGGAAACCAACCAAGCATGGCCCTCAACGTAGTAAAGACTTTACAATCACATCACACATTGCAAAAAGAAATCACTTATTTGACCTGGAGAAATGAAAACTAAGGTTTGATTTAATTGCACTGAGTCCTAAAAGAACAACAAAAAAAAATGGGAGTTGTTTTAATCCAAATCCTAACCTAATTTTACCCATACTCAAAGAAATTTAAAAAGAAAAAGGAAATGGTCTTTATTGGAGCCAGAAATAACTTGGTAAGCCATAATAAGGAAGAACATCTTGATAGACTGTGAGTCCAGCAATAGGATACATTATTTCTTTATTGGATTATGAGAAGATGGCCTAAGTAAGCAGCAGTCCTGGAGAGTTGAGTAGATCATGGACTTATTGACTGGGAAGGAGTAGAACTGATGTGCTTTTGAGGGCCTGCTAGTAAATCAAATATTTAAAAGAAATTTTACCTCACTATGTACATCAAATGGATGAAGTCTCCCTAGTTGCCTTTCACTCATGTGTCCATTCACATACAGAGGCACATGTACAGAAACATCAGGAGCAACATGGGAGTGTGAAGATGTACCAGAAATCCCCTTGGTATGTCATTATATCTTCACGCCATCACTGACATCCTTTGGGTGCTGAACAGCATGGCCCTCATCCTTAGTAATTTGTGGCTTGCTTTGTACTCATGCCGAGATTTAATCCCTCAAGAAAATATTCCTCCCCCAAGACACACATCCTCTTGTTGATCTTCCCCTCCCCCTGCCTGTTCAGCCTACACTGCCCCGATTATGTGGCCCAGCCACACACATACACAGAGTACCCTGCCTGAGGGGGTGTCAGGCAAAAGGACATTTAAATAAATAGGTAAAATATGGGCTCTTCTTTCTCCCCTTTGCCTGAAGCACACTTTCACAACTTCCCCTCTCTGTGCCACCAACACCCACTAACAGTCTCCACTGCCAATCACCTGGCAATAGTTTTCTCCCAGTCCTACACAAAATGGAGTTTGAAGGAAATACATATGCCTGGGTGAAAAATTCCAGTAAAGAAGGAAACAAGACTTTTAAATTCCTGTCATTGGAGAATCTTTTGAGTATGTCAATCACTGTTTTGATCAAAAAAGTTAGTAGTGCGTGCTTAATCATTAATAGCAAAATCTTCTCATTGTTCCAGCACTGAGTAACAAATCACAAAAGTAATATTATTGAAAACTATCAAGTCAAATCCTCATTAATGAGTCAGAGAGACAGTTAATAGAGCTCGAAGGAGTGGGACCATCTGTGCATTAGCAGAAAAATTTACCACTCCTTCTCTCATCCATGAACATTGCTAATGGGATCATACTGCTACTTATTTCTTAATGTATCTCTCCTTGTCTTTCTGAACAAATCCATCCTGTAGATGTCTCTCAGAGCTGGAAGAAAATTATTCAGATTTTCAGGGTCCAGTAACAAATAGCATTTGGTTTTACAAGAAGCTTATGTGTTGATTCTGATAGAAAAGAACAACTAGCCGCCACCTTAAAAGAGCCTTCTAATCTTAACAAATCCCTGTTTCCATGAATGATTGGTTTTCTCTCTCTCCTAAGATCACCCACTGGTTTATACACAGCTTGAACCCGTATATGTCAGATCAGTTTGCTTCTTGAAAACCATAATAAGGAAAAGAATTCACAACCAACAGACTGAATGAAGACAGCCGAGGTCTCACCATGGCCTGTGGCAGGGAGGGAGAGGTAAAAAGTGTGGTGTTTGTCTCTCTCTTTTCATAGCCATGTTGTTATAGACAATCAAATGGCGGATGTAAGAGTGATAGCCTCCCTTTGCAGAGTCTGTTGTGAAGTCAGTGGAGTGGAGGAGA
>NW_025797181.1:0-5534 GCF_021613505.1 Equus quagga | reverse complement strand
TCTCCTCCACTCCACTGACTTCACAACAGACTCTGCAAAGGGAGGCTATCACTCTTACATCCGCCATTTGATTGTCTATAACAACATGGCTATGAAAAGAGAGAGACAAACACCACACTTTTTACCTCTCCCTCCCTGCCACAGGCCATGGTGAGACCTCGGCTGTCTTCATTCAGTCTGTTGGTTGTGAATTCTTTTCCTTATTATGGTTTTCAAGAAGCAAACTGATCTGACATATACGGGTTCAAGCTGTGTATAAACCAGTGGGTGATCTTAGGAGAGAGAGAAAACCAATCATTCATGGAAACAGGGATTTGTTAAGATTAGAAGGCTCTTTTAAGGTGGCGGCTAGTTGTTCTTTTCTATCAGAATCAACACATAAGCTTCTTGTAAAACCAAATGCTATTTGTTACTGGACCCTGAAAATCTGAATAATTTTCTTCCAGCTCTGAGAGACATCTACAGGATGGATTTGTTCAGAAAGACAAGGAGAGATACATTAAGAAATAAGTAGCAGTATGATCCCATTAGCAATGTTCATGGATGAGAGAAGGAGTGGTAAATTTTTCTGCTAATGCACAGATGGTCCCACTCCTTCGAGCTCTATTAACTGTCTCTCTGACTCATTAATGAGGATTTGACTTGATAGTTTTCAATAATATTACTTTTGTGATTTGTTACTCAGTGCTGGAACAATGAGAAGATTTTGCTATTAATGATTAAGCACGCACTACTAACTTTTTTGATCAAAACAGTGATTGACATACTCAAAAGATTCTCCAATGACAGGAATTTAAAAGTCTTGTTTCCTTCTTTACTGGAATTTTTCACCCAGGCATATGTATTTCCTTCAAACTCCATTTTGTGTAGGACTGGGAGAAAACTATTGCCAGGTGATTGGCAGTGGAGACTGTTAGTGGGTGTTGGTGGCACAGAGAGGGGAAGTTGTGAAAGTGTGCTTCAGGCAAAGGGGAGAAAGAAGAGCCCATATTTTACCTATTTATTTAAATGTCCTTTTGCCTGACACCCCCTCAGGCAGGGTACTCTGTGTATGTGTGTGGCTGGGCCACATAATCGGGGCAGTGTAGGCTGAACAGGCAGGGGGAGGGGAAGATCAACAAGAGGATGTGTGTCTTGGGGGAGGAATATTTTCTTGAGGGATTAAATCTCGGCATGAGTACAAAGCAAGCCACAAATTACTAAGGATGAGGGCCATGCTGTTCAGCACCCAAAGGATGTCAGTGATGGCGTGAAGATATAATGACATACCAAGGGGATTTCTGGTACATCTTCACACTCCCATGTTGCTCCTGATGTTTCTGTACATGTGCCTCTGTATGTGAATGGACACATGAGTGAAAGGCAACTAGGGAGACTTCATCCATTTGATGTACATAGTGAGGTAAAATTTCTTTTAAATATTTGATTTACTAGCAGGCCCTCAAAAGCACATCAGTTCTACTCCTTCCCAGTCAATAAGTCCATGATCTACTCAACTCTCCAGGACTGCTGCTTACTTAGGCCATCTTCTCATAATCCAATAAAGAAATAATGTATCCTATTGCTGGACTCACAGTCTATCAAGATGTTCTTCCTTATTATGGCTTACCAAGTTATTTCTGGCTCCAATAAAGACCATTTCCTTTTTCTTTTTAAATTTCTTTGAGTATGGGTAAAATTAGGTTAGGATTTGGATTAAAACAACTCCCATTTTTTTTTGTTGTTCTTTTAGGACTCAGTGCAATTAAATCAAACCTTAGTTTTCATTTCTCCAGGTCAAATAAGTGATTTCTTTTTGCAATGTGTGATGTGATTGTAAAGTCTTTACTACGTTGAGGGCCATGCTTGGTTGGTTTCCAGGCCATCTAGAGCTGAACTCCTCACATATACCTATGTGTCACTGTAAGATCTAGTGAATTGAGAGTTCTAATTCAGCATGACTGGGGGCCTGAGACTCTGTATTCTAGCCAGCTTCCCCTGAACTGTTGGTGCTCTCAGACAGTGCCATCAGTACACCAAAATTTACCTTCCAGAGAGAAGGGAACTGCCTTGGATGAGTACATGCTCTCACTTCCACTGAAACATGGACTATACTCTTGGACCCCTACAGTGGCCTTCATTCCATTCTGAGGTCAAGGTGCTCACTCCATGCTTACTTCCCCCAGCTACTTGTTATTTATGTCATAACCAGAGGGAAAAGGTGAGCCTGAAAGCATGTAGTCCAATCCTAAGAGCTCTTTATCATCCTACTCTACCCTCAGATTTGTCAGGCTTGGCCATGGGCCACAAGAATGGGATGCACAGGGACACTACTGTGAGCAAGGCAGCCCTTTCCTGCTCCCCATAGAGCCTGAAGTCTTGATTTGTTTATTATTCCTGGAGCCTGTGCTCAGCTACTTCCCCCTTCATATCCATCAGAAGTGGTGTTTTCCTAAAGAGAAGGTAAACACAGCTCTTTATTTTGCTGTACGACACACCTGGCCATCTCGAGACAAGGGTGAAGTTCATGCTCTTCTTCCTCTTTCTCAGCATTTAATTTTTCCCCTCTTGCCTCTTCTCTTTTTTCTTTTTCTTTACTTTCCCTATCTACCTCCCTCTTTCCCTCACATTTATCTAGCTTGATGTTATCCATGAAACGACAGCTATATGAGCTTCTATACGGGCTCCTATAGTGATTACTATTGTGGGTCATATCATATCAGCACTTACTTCAACTGTTTATATTTTTCAAGGTTATGTGTTCTTCCCAGTGGAGAAAATTAAGGAACCAACTTAGTATGACCATGTAGAGTCTGTGTGGCCTAGCTGACTCAGGGTTTACTCTTCCATCCTCTTGGCAGTCGGCATGTGCCAGCTTACTCTCCTGTGCCTGCTGCCTTCATAAATGGGCAGAGTGCTGCTCCTGCAGACTGGCGTAAGGAGGCAGTGCTCAGGGGCAGCCTTTGGGCTGAAGGTTGCATTCAAAGACCCAGAGGCCTATCTGTTACCTGTGATCCCAAGACTGTGTCCAGCTCTCCTTTATTATCTGAGCCCACATGGTTTCTATTTTCCCATAGTCTTCTGTGTAGGGACTAGAAATAGTCAACAATGAAAGAGAGGTCATCTCCTTCATGTAGGAGCAGAAGATCATGTGCACACATCTGGAGGCTTCATAGGCAAGACATGCAAGTAAGTGCAAAAACAGGTGGAGCTGAGGAGTGAAGACAGAAATTGGAGAGGAGAAAGTCCCACTGGGTGTAAGTGTGAGTTCATGTATGTGTGTGTACACATACTCACATGCACAAATACACAACCATAGCTTAAATTAAGCCCAGATAACAAAACACTCTAAAACTCACATAGCAATGGATTACAATTTGGTGGTTAATAACAGGTCTAAGAAAGGATTCTTTCGAAGTAACTTGCGCACTTCTAGGACACTATTTTTATAAGGAGAAAGCCGCTGGATGCTCAACCAACAGGGATTCCAAGTTGACCAAGAGTCAGCATCCTATGAAAGTAAACTATTGCATTCCTAGCTGAGCATTTTTGCAGGGAAGATATTTTTGCCGCATATAATGAGGACTCTCTTAATCACCTCACAGCAGCTGAACTGCTCCTGCCTTGGCTCCTTCTGGGCATGCCCATTTAGGACATAGATCCTGGAGGAATTCCAGTCCTGTTGAGGAGCTGCAGCAGGCTGGAAGTCAGGGGCACTTATGAATGCCATTTGAATGCTGTAGGGATGACCCAAGGAGCAACCAATATCACAGCTATTCTTGAGGATGTGACACTGAATGAGAAGACAGGTTCAAAGTCCCTGAAATGCAGCCAAAGCATACAAATATTTGCATGATAAGTCATCTGCATGTGATAGTGGTAAGGGCTAACATTTACTAAGAATCTACTACTATGTGCCAGGCACCACTCTAACTGCTTTCTATCTAGGCACTTACTCAAGTCTTCACAACCCCATGTGGCAGATACTCTGAGGGCTGCACATGGCAGTTGTTAAAGTGAGGCATGCAGAGTGGTCAAGGCACCTGTCTGGGGCCACGCTGCAGACAGTGAGAGCAGTACTCCTGTCCTGCCTGGTTGCAGAGCTCACCCCTAACCCTAACTGTGCTGCCCCTCTGGGCATATACAAAGGCTTCTAGGTGGTGCTGTGTGTCCAGATGGGTTCTGAAGGAGGGCACCCCATCTCCTGGCAAGGTGCTTAGGAGTTCTTGCCTAGTGACCTTACCAGAACATGTGTTTGCTCGTTTGGGGGATGCAGTTGTGGGTGCTGGCGGTTGGGCAAATCTCAGGTCTTGGGGCCCTCCAGCTCAGAAAGGCAGCAGCAGCCTTGCTGGGGTGGGGGTGGGGGCGGTGCTACACCTACTCACCAGGAGCTAGGAGACAGAGGACTTCCGCTACCTCTGGTTTCATGCACTCAAGGAGCAAAAAGATTCAATTCTCTCTCTCTCTTATTCTGGGTCCTGGGGTCCATTCTTTAATTGTTCTATATTCTGATTCTGTACTATAACTATTCACACCCCCATACCTCCACAAAGCAGGACTCTCCCTTTCAGCATTTGAAGGGATTTGATATTCTTGCATTCTTCCTCACAAAGCAACAGGTCCTGACAGGGCATGTGGTTGGAGCAGCCGCCTGCATGCCTCAGGTGGACTGAGGCAGGCCAAGAATGAGAGGGGGAGGCACGGGGTGGCCAGAATCCAGTCACCTGAGAAAGGAGGAATTCAATGCGGAATAATCCCTCACCCTCTTCACATAGGTGCATCTCTCCCCACCCCACCCAGATGCTGTCTGCCCTCCAGGAGCTCCATAGACCTGGATGTCAGAGGAGATCCAAGCAAATGTGCAGAGCCTCTCCCCAGCATGTAGCTTCACAGGACATCTGGGATCTGGTGATAAGCTTGGGTCTGCCCTGCCTCCTCTTGTACTGGCCTCCTCTGCCCAGCCCTCCCTCAACCCCTCCAGCTGCCCCTCCATACCTCCTCACCTCCTCGCCCTCTGGATTCTCACCAGATGGAGTCTCTGGGGTGTGCCATGACCTGCCCTGCTCTTTGGGGTACTGTTTTGAAAGAACTAGATTGTTTCTTGCTGTCTTCTCTAATTTTTTTGGAGCTTTCTTCATGCCCAGCACTTTCTTTTCTGGCTCAGTAGATCTTTTCTCTAGTTCAACATCAAGCCATAGAACAATTCCTCACCCTTATGTCCATTACTCCTCTACTTTGATCATAGTCATTGCTATAGCAACTACTAAAACCTTGAATTAAATTTCTACAACCATAAAATACGCTAAATAAAATATAAAAGTATTTCCCACATCCTGTCCTCCCACTCCCAGTCTCTGACAGTCTTTTCTGAATGGGATGGGAGTTCCGTTTGACCAAGTGTTGGGAGCTTACAGAAGACACACGGCTCCACTTCTCTCTCATTTCCAGCTGAACAAAACAGTTTCCTATTTGCAAACTGCCTCTCATTACAGATCATGAGAGGCGCCAAGAGGTCCTTTAACAAAGAACTACTGAGTACTGACAGTGTGTATGAG
>NW_025797180.1:0-1325 GCF_021613505.1 Equus quagga | reverse complement strand
TTTCTATAGGGCCTCCAACTCTTGAGGGCTTTTGACTTTAATTTTTTGTCCCTTTGTCCCAATAAGTCACTCATTGCAGAAATTTAGATTTTTCTGAATAGGGGACTACCACCATGGCAATACCAGTTTCAGCTTTCCTTCAGTTTCAGCCTAGCAGTTCCTTCAAGACTTTCTACTCTAAACTCTTCCCATTCTTCCACTGTCATAACACAAAAACTTCTGAAAATATAAATAAAGAGAAACAGATTGACAGGTGGTGTGTGGAGGGAAAAGGGAGATAAGTCTGGACTAACAATGTCCGTGTTCTAACCAAGCCACCCAAAATGCCTAATCGTGCCTGTCAGAGACAGAAAGAGAGCATGGAAAATAAAAATGGTTGATTTGATAGGGCAATGGAAGTAAACATGAATTCTATCCTTCTGATTATTTTCTCAATTAAATTTGGATAGTTTTAGTTTGGACTTTGATATCTTTCTGATTTTTATTATAATTCCTCCATTTTCTGTTCCATCACTCCCATACCTCTAAAATTTTATTATAATTAGTAGAGAAAGGAATAATGTTTTTCTCTCTCTCATGTATCTCCTTTACACTCCCTTAAGTGGATGAAACAAATACATAAGCCAAGAATGTCTACCATTATACCCATTCTGTTATAAACATCATTGATCAGGAATTATGTTTAGTTTCTTCACTACTTTATCTTCCAGTAAGTGGAACATAGTAGATACTCTCAATAGGTATTTTTTGAGTAAACTTGAGAGACAGAGCTGGGAACGGGGATAATTCATATCTATGGAAGAAAAGAAAACTGGAGACTAAGAATGGGGTAGGAAAGCTTTGCATAGACCTAATTTCCAGACCGTGTTACAAAATCTCTAATGTCCACTTACGCAGTTGCTATATGCATATTCATTTTTTTATAAAGATTAACACCTGAGCTAACAACTGTTGCTGATTGTGGGCTGTTTTTGTTGGTTCCCATTCACAGAGAATTCTCCACCTGTACTTGGTCAACTGCACATCATGTTTAGAAACTGATTTGAAAATGTGAAGACTCCAATGAAGGTGCCTTGCTCCAGAGATTAATTGACTTTGCCTCTGTCACACTCAGGTTGGGGGCATTACCAACTGGAGACCACCTTAAACAAGTTCATAGTTTGGGTGTCCCTGGACTACCCAGGCAATGTGTATCTGAGTTGCAAGTTCCTAGTTCACTTCTGATTCAGACTTACCTGGGAGGAGAGCCCTAAGTTTTCTGCTTAATTTGGGTGAGATTTTCTATAGGGCCTCCAACTCTTGAGGGCTTTTGACTTTAATTTTTT
>NW_025797179.1:0-1325 GCF_021613505.1 Equus quagga | reverse complement strand
AAAAAATTAAAGTCAAAAGCCCTCAAGAGTTGGAGGCCCTATAGAAAATCTCACCCAAATTAAGCAGAAAACTTAGGGCTCTCCTCCCAGGTAAGTCTGAATCAGAAGTGAACTAGGAACTTGCAACTCAGATACACATTGCCTGGGTAGTCCAGGGACACCCAAACTATGAACTTGTTTAAGGTGGTCTCCAGTTGGTAATGCCCCCAACCTGAGTGTGACAGAGGCAAAGTCAATTAATCTCTGGAGCAAGGCACCTTCATTGGAGTCTTCACATTTTCAAATCAGTTTCTAAACATGATGTGCAGTTGACCAAGTACAGGTGGAGAATTCTCTGTGAATGGGAACCAACAAAAACAGCCCACAATCAGCAACAGTTGTTAGCTCAGGTGTTAATCTTTATAAAAAAATGAATATGCATATAGCAACTGCGTAAGTGGACATTAGAGATTTTGTAACACGGTCTGGAAATTAGGTCTATGCAAAGCTTTCCTACCCCATTCTTAGTCTCCAGTTTTCTTTTCTTCCATAGATATGAATTATCCCCGTTCCCAGCTCTGTCTCTCAAGTTTACTCAAAAAATACCTATTGAGAGTATCTACTATGTTCCACTTACTGGAAGATAAAGTAGTGAAGAAACTAAACATAATTCCTGATCAATGATGTTTATAACAGAATGGGTATAATGGTAGACATTCTTGGCTTATGTATTTGTTTCATCCACTTAAGGGAGTGTAAAGGAGATACATGAGAGAGAGAAAAACATTATTCCTTTCTCTACTAATTATAATAAAATTTTAGAGGTATGGGAGTGATGGAACAGAAAATGGAGGAATTATAATAAAAATCAGAAAGATATCAAAGTCCAAACTAAAACTATCCAAATTTAATTGAGAAAATAATCAGAAGGATAGAATTCATGTTTACTTCCATTGCCCTATCAAATCAACCATTTTTATTTTCCATGCTCTCTTTCTGTCTCTGACAGGCACGATTAGGCATTTTGGGTGGCTTGGTTAGAACACGGACATTGTTAGTCCAGACTTATCTCCCTTTTCCCTCCACACACCACCTGTCAATCTGTTTCTCTTTATTTATATTTTCAGAAGTTTTTGTGTTATGACAGTGGAAGAATGGGAAGAGTTTAGAGTAGAAAGTCTTGAAGGAACTGCTAGGCTGAAACTGAAGGAAAGCTGAAACTGGTATTGCCATGGTGGTAGTCCCCTATTCAGAAAAATCTAAATTTCTGCAATGAGTGACTTATTGGGACAAAGGGACAAAAAATTAAAGTCAAAAGCCCTCAAGAGTTGGAGGCCCTATAGAAA
>NW_025797178.1:0-22142 GCF_021613505.1 Equus quagga | reverse complement strand
AAATCACAAGTTTTGGCTGTTAAACCCTGGGGCCAGAAAACTACCTTTTTTAGGAACAGCTGAGGCAAGCTATGTTTGGTTGTCACTGTGTTTCTGTTAACATTTATTTTCAATGCCCGTAGGTGGGTCACATACTCCCTCATCGCCACAGTCCCCACCATGCCCTATTGGGTCACATCCGGCCTGCTTCATTCATGTACCTGCCTGGCTCTGGAAACCTTTGGACTGGACACCCCCAAGACCTCCTGGGGGCTCCCTGGGTTTCCATGCAGGGCTTCCACACTCCGCCCCACCACCCCTATCTTGGACGTATCCCTCCTAGTCAGCCACTCAGGCCTCATGGCTTCTGCCTGTACCCCGAGGCACACCACGGCTCCGCTTTCTCTTTCTGTACCCAACAGGGCTTTGGGGATAAGCCCCCTCATGACTTCCCCACGCACTGCCTTGTCCTCACCCCTGAATTAGTTTCATTATTCTCTTGTGTGTGCATCTGGGAGAAAGGGTTAGCAAGAAACATTTAATTGAAAGCTGCGGTTTCCCAGCATAGCAGCCGATGTGGTTTCACCAGCTTTGGGCAGGTTGATCTTTAGACAGTGTTGCAGGTTAGAATTTCCACAGTGTTTCTAAGAGAAAACGTGTCCCAAATTCCAAACAACTGAATTCTGAATGAATTGGATGACCAGTCCTTTCATAACTTGAGAACTGCACTGATCCCACTTCTGACCTGGTGGAAAGCTCATGGACTTTAGAGACACCGGGACTCGAATTTAAACCCTGGCGCTGTGTGACTTCAGACAAATTACAGAAACTCTTTGAATATGTTCCTTTATCTGTAAAATGAGGAGATAATCTTACTAGAGTGTGGGTACAAGGATTGAGCGAAAGTACGGATATACAGCTCCTAGCACAGTGGCTGGTACATAGTAAAGACTCATAAATAACAGTTAGTATATTGACCGTAATATAAGGAAGAATTAGAACAATCGATGATAGGTATTACACTTCTAAAATAACTTGTTTCACATAAAATTTCAATATAAAAGTTACATATTTTTATTTGGGGGGAAGGGGGAATTTAAAAGCAGAAAATAGAGATTAATCAAATTCTCTAAATTCAATGAAAACTACTATTAACATTTTGGTGTTTTTCCTCCCAATATGTTACTATATACATATATACCTTACAGTTGGGATTAACCTAAATACAATGTTATTTTATAGCCAACATTTTCCCTCAAAACGCAATAAGCTCTTTTCAGTAAAAATTCTTTACAAACGCTGGTTTTAAAGAACTTAAAATTTAAGGGAATTTTAAAACTATTCAATGATTTAACTATCCATTCCTTTAATGCGGGACATTTAGCTTATTTCCATTTTTTACTCTCATAAACAACACTTCCATATGAAATCCTGGAATTTTTGTTCTAATTTATATTTGTTTATTTACTTGCAATAGCTTCCTAGAAGGAGTATGGCCAAGTCAAACGGTGTGCACATTCTTAATCCTCTCGCCACAGTCAGCTGAGCGGCTCTTCAGAAATGCTGTAACAACTCACGCTCTGGGGCGTTTTTAAACTCCTGCTCTGAGTGCCCGCCCTTCACTTCCGCCCGGGAACAGCCGCTCTGCAGAGGGCACGGTGTTTGTTTCGGGGCTGCCCAGCAGGCACTGCCTTTTCCTCACAGGGCCCCCACTTCCTTTGGGGAATTGTCTCTGCCCCTAGTGCAGTCGTGGTGGGACTTCAGAGCTGGAAGGGTCCCCTGGTGGGAGAGGATGCTGTGGAGCGGTCAGCTGCGGCAGCGCGCACCCCGGCTCGGCCCCTTGCTCCGGGCTGGAGAGCAGCGCTCTGCGTCCCTGGGGCGCCCGGGGCTCTCCTTACGGGGAGTCGGGCCGGCGCTGGAGCCTTTGGATAAAACCTTGGCTATTCCCTTCCTTTCCTTCATCCCAAATTGGGGACAGAGAAGGATCTTAATCCCACAGGGCAAGGACCAGGGAAGGTGCCCAGCACCTGTCTGTTGAAAAGACCTTGGAGGGTGACAAACAGAGCCTGAAAGAGACAGACGGAAGGGCTGTAATACACACCATCTATCTGCCCTGGAGCCTCCTTCCCAAAGAAAGCCGCTGGAGAAACCCACTTGGGACAAGGTTTGGAGCAACACTTTCTGATGCCAGACTCATCCTGCCATCTAGTGGCGGCTAAGGGAGCTGGGCCGAGAGGAGCCCCTGACAAAGGGCCTTCAAGGCACGATGAACCCACAGTCCCACTAGTCAGGGGCAGGTCAGAGGGGGACTGGGAACAGCCCGTGGGCAACTCAGACCTCGGGGTGCTGTATGAAGGAGCCAGGGCAGGAATTACTCTCAGTAATAACTACGGCTACTGTTTATTGAGCACCTACTATCAGCCAAAGATCGTCCAAAGTGCTTCTCACACTTTCAATCCTTTAGTCCGCCCAGCAGCCCCTTATGAGGATGGGGAATCTGAAGCCCAGAGGAGTCGAGAGACTTGGCCAAATTCACACAACTAGTCATTGGCAGAGGCAGGACTCACATCCGGCATTATCAGACTTCATACCTTGGGTTTCTAAGAACATTTCTAGAATCACAGAGAGATGTCTCCTTCTGCATCATTTCTGTTCCATCACCCCCAACCCATCCCCAAGATGGCAGAGGGTGGCTTCTTCACTGCAGGGTGTGCAGCCCCATTTCAACCTTCTGGGCTTCTCTCACCTCTGAGCAACTCCCGAGGGAAGATTTCTCTCCCTCAGCTGGGAGACGGTTGGCGGGAGAGGAGAAGCTGGGGGTGGCGTCCCTTGCCCACTGTCAACAAGTAAGTAAGTGTTTGAGACTTACTTTCACAGTCGTTCCTGTCGTTGGTTGTGTGAGATGGGGATGCAAACCAGGCCCCTAAAAGGCACAGTCTCATTTCAGATCGGCCACTGTAGAGTTTGCTTCTAAATCCAGAAGGGGTTCCTCATGCTGTCCAGGAACAATGGCGGGGCTGGCACAGAGCTACCCCAGCCTTACCCAAAGGCTGAAAGAACCAACCTGGCACCCCAGTGAACACACAAGGGGTCAGGGGACCTGCTGGCCTGCAGACACTCTCCAGTTCATGGATGCTGAGGTTTATTTAGGAAAAGGCAGCCATTCTTCCTGCCTGGTCTGCTTGGATGAGTAATAAACCACTTATTTTCAGTTTAGAGTTTTGGTTTTCTTTTCCCTTTTTACAAATTATCCAGACTTGTCTCTCACAGTTGAGAACTGGAGCTGCATCGAGTTGATTGCTCAGCAGATGAGGAGAGAGCACTGTGAAGAGGAGAGTGGTCCTCAAATGCACCGTGACTGTGATTTCTCCAAGAATCAGCATTTGTCTGCAATAACTTCAACCTCATTCATTCAACAAAGACTTACCTGGATGTCTTAAGAGACCAAAAAGGCTATGTTTGGAATTGCCAAGGTTCCTCCTATGAGGAAGATCCTAGGCCACTTTGTCCCCTCACACTGGCACCACCATCCCCTCCTTGCTCTTCTGCTCCCAGTGCTGTACACTGCCTGCCTCAGAGCAGTGGGGCTCACCTCCTGTCTGAGAGGTGGACAACCTCTCACCCTTCAGGTATCAGTGGCTGGTTCTTACCACTCTCCAACCTATGCACCTGTTTATTCCCCTTTTCCTATAATGATGTGATCAATTAACTCCACTCACTCATTTAGTCAATCAACATTTATTAATCACCTATCAGGGACCAGGCACCAGGATACAGAGTAGTGCAAGTCTCTCACAGCTAAGAGGAGCACAGTAAGTCAGACAATTACAACACGGTGTGGAAACTGCTGAGCCAGAGACACACGAAGAAAGGGACGATGGGGCCCTCCAGTCCCCTCCTCTTTCCACTTCTCCACCTTTAGCCAACCCTTGCCTCAGCACCTGGCCTTCAGCCACTGCAGAGCCTCTGGGTTTCACTTGTAGCTACATGGTTACATGGCCCTCTTGCCCTGACATGACACAGACCCAACCACAATCTGTAATGAGCCATGGCAGCCTTTGGAGAGTGGACCACTCCAGCAAGAAAACAGGAGGGGAGAGAAGTCCACAAATGCATCATTGGTGCTGGTGCTAAAGACCAAGTTTGTGGAGTGGATAAATGAAGGCTTGATGAATAACTGAGTGATGAGTCAACTGATGATGGAATGAACGAAGCAGAGAACAAACTTCCAACCTTGAAGCCAAACTGACTTTAGAGTTTCCAATACTTGTGCTGGTTCATTGAACACCACAAAGTCCTCTCCAAAGATTTTTGTTGTAAGGAATTGAAATTACAGAATAGTTCCCTGAGAATGTGGCAATGCACCCGAGGACACTGGAGCTGCCTAGTGGAGTTTCCGAGCCAGGGCTCAAGGTCACTTTCGCAGCTGAGTGGCCCCCCATCCATGTGAGGGAGGAAGCTCCAAGTTCCTCGGGCCAGAGCTTTCTGAAGTTGGCTTCTGGGGAGAGAGAGCTACGAAAAGTGATAGGTTTGGGGCTTCTCACTTAACAAACAGGTGCTCCACCCTCATCTCTAGCTGGAAAGTGACATGTGTGTCACGTCACCACCGCAGTGCTTCCTGCCGAAGAGACAATTGCCGGGAAGGCTCTGGGGTCACAAACCATTGCATTCGAACATGTCATGTGAACGTAGAGGTTGTGCTGGAAGAGGACAAGGATCAGGGAGGAAGGAGGTTATGTGGTCAGGGGCCTGTTCGAACAGCTTAAATGCCCTTGAAGGCCCCCTTGTTCTCTGAGATAAACTGGCTGAAGCTTTTGACCTTGGGGTTTAGTCGGTGGGTGAGCTTGACATCACAGTCTGGCCTCGTTTGATAGAAACGACACATGTTGGCAATCTCCTTCCCTACAGGAATTCCCAGCTTCTCATACGCTTCCGGGGTCATCTTTTAAGAACAAGTGAAAACACAGGAAATGTTAGCACCCTCATTCAAAATAGTGTGAAAATAAATTATTCATCTCAATGATGATACAGGTCCATAATTCTTTAGCCTAACTCCAAAACCTAAGGAACTCTGAAGATTTTTTCATAAATAATTTGGCAGCAAACTGACTTTTCAGAACTAATTTAATGGCATAATGTGGTCTGAACTCAAGTGAAGCTAGTTGTGGTCTTTAATTATCCCAGCTAGTGGAAACAGGCATCCATGTTCCGCAGAGAGATTGATGTGTTTGATTACAGGTTCCTGCCCCAGCCCCTGCGGGGACGTTACCTACCACATGTAACCAGAACCAATCCAAAGCTGAACCATTCTGGAAGCTGGGTGGTTTCTGGCCCTAAGCCTCGTGGATAAGGTACTATGGACCTGTGCCCCCTTCATCTGGCCAGCTTTTACATACTTTTCCTCATGGGACTCCCTCAGCAGCCCTCTGAGACATTCTACCCATCTGGCCTCCACACGGTGTCGAGGCTCCCTCACTCTGACAGGTCTCTCTATCCTTCCCTCCTGGCCGATGTCCCTTCCATCATCACTTCCCTCCTTGATTAGAAATGGGCATCTTTTTATCTTTAAAGAGTGGCACCTGAGCTAACATCTGTTGCTAAGCGGTTTTTTTTCTTCTTCTTCTCCCCAAAGGCCCCCAGTACATAGTTGTATATTCTAGTTATAGGTCTTTCTGGCTCTGCTCTGTGGGATGCTCCCTCAGCATGGCTTGATGAACGGTGCGAGCTCCACACCCAGAATTCAAACTGGCAAAACCCTGGGCCCCCGAAGCAGAGTGCATGAATTTAACCACTCAGCCATGGGGCCGGCCTCAGAAATGAGCATCTTGACTTCAACCATCGCAGCCTCTGCCAGGGCCAGACCCAAGCAAACGCTGCCCATCACACACCTACTGACCCACCTTCTGGCACCTTCCACAAAAGCCACCCCTTGAGTCCCTCTGACAAAAACTAGATCAATAGTTCCACCACCTGCATGAGCAAAGACAATTTCTAGCTATCAGATCCAGTGTAATCTGTCTTTAGCCCCCAGAGATAAACTCTAACCTCCCTTTTCCACTTGGCCTTAGAAAAATGTGACAGACACAAACAACTTATATAAAACAATGGTTATCATACGCCATTTATAATAAGAAAGAATGAAGAACAAGCTACATGTCCAAAAACAGGAATGGTAACAAAAATTGTGGTACATCTAAGAATACTATGTAGTTGTTAAAATTAACATTTTTGAAGAAATTTAACAAAACAGAAAATTCTCATAATAAGTGTTAAGTGAAAAAGCCAGATACAAACTGCTACATATAGTGTTATTTTACTCTGATAAAAATACATATATAATGCTGTAAAAAGATGAGAAGAAAATGTGCCAAATCTTAACAGTTGCTGTCTCTGATAGATGGCACTACATGATTTTTATTTTCTTTTTTAAACTTGTCTGAGTTTTCTACAATGAGCATTTGTGATTTTTGAAATTAGAAAACAATTTTAAATTCAAGTGCGGCTGGAAATCCAAGACCTACGAGAGGATGGAGGGTGACTTCTAAAATGTCTGTCTCCTTGAATCTCTCTCCCATCCTGTCCTCTGATAACTGGTATCCCTCAGGAAACACAGGGATTCTATTCTGCAGAATTTTGAAGGAAAGAGATTGGTTCTGTTGGGTCTCACTCTTTGAGAGAACCGTGTTCCTTTTGGGGCTGGACAGACAGTTTCAGCCAGACCGGGGTTCCTGCTGGGAGTTCGTTCTGGGGCGCATGCCGTCACTGAATTAAACAGCCTCCTTCTCACCAGATGGGGGAGGCAGACCGTCAAGGCTGGAGCGCCACCTTGTGGCCTCATGCTTCCTTCCCCAGAGTAGCATTTGCTTCAGAGTTTTTCCCCTCTAGACGAGGGGCAGCGTCCTTTCAACTCAGACTAGCTACCAAGAACAGCACTAACCATTCTGTAGAACTCCCAGCCTCTAATGCCCTAGAACGTTTGACGCCAAAGAAGTTGCTGCTGCATTGTGAAACAATTAAGGATAGTCAGGGACCAGGTATGTGATTGAGAGATGCTGGGAAGGTCCTGAGCCACGTGAAACAATGTCCACCCGGTCCTCTGAGATGAACTCACACACACCACATGCCCCCACTCCCTCACCCTTCTCCCCTTCTTTCTTACAGAGTTCAAACCCCACAAGACAAAACGAATGTAAGACCCAAATGCAAATACCCTGGGAGAGGAGTCAATCTCTGAGAAGTAAATTTGCAGCCAGGTGCACGTGACTTTGCCGAGCTTCTCCTAAGTCCATCTTCTGAGTGGGGGGGCTGCCTTCTTGGGTTTGGGAGTAACCTCTTTTCTCCATGAAATTTTGTGTGGTTTTCAGTGAGACCCTCAGGTGTGGTTTTGTGGTGGGATTGACCCCTATAATAGTTTTCAAAAAAAAGACCTCTTAGCCTCCGCACAGCTCCACTGCCTGAGGCTGATTGGGGAATCCAGAAGCCCCTCACAACTCACTGGACCAACACTAACAGACAAAAACAAAAACCACCTTCTATCCCTGACTCTTGGAAACACTTTAGAACAGGGGTTGACAAATTTTTTTCTTGAAAGCCTAGATACAAATATTTTAGACGTTGCAGGCCATAGAGTGGTCTCTGTCACAACTACTCAACTGTATCATTGTCTCATGAAAACAGCCACAGACTTAACATAAACAGTGGCGTGGCTGAGTTCCAATAAATCTTGATTTATAAAAGCAGGCTTGAACCCTGTAGGAAGAAGGCACCTCTCCTCTGGAGAGATGTTAGGACTGGGTCGGACCTTGGAAATCATCCAAAGAACACCCTCATTTCACAGATGGGACCACGGCAGACAGGAAAGGCAGAGCTGTATTACTTACTGCCTGCCAGTTGGAGAGAAGGGACAGGTCCTCCTTTCAGCCCTGATGCTGTCTCTCCGAGGCCACACAAACCTTCCTTCTCAGAAACCCTGTCCTCTTTCTCCTTCCTCGCTTGCTTGGAGAGATGACTGGTAGTGTTCAATATCATCAACTCATTTCACTTTTCTCTAAAAGGTCTGTCCTAGCCACACTCTAGTCCAGGCCATTCCAGCCTGTTCAGTAATCGAGGGCTTACTATGTCCTAAACCCAGTGCCAGGCACCTCCCATATATATCTCATTTCATCCTCATGACAATCCTATGAGGGGTATAATAATCTTTTTTAACATGAATAAACTGAGGCTGGAGAGCTTAAGTCACTTGCCAAGATTCCACAGGTACATAAGTGCAGGACCAGGGTTTGCTTGCTTCCCCAGACTGCCTCTGGTTCATTTACTTTGATTCTAGAATTCAGCTAAGCCAGCCCCATCACTCTCTCCACCTATACACAGTCTTGCCCACCCTCAAGGACCACCTCCAGGCCACTTCTTCCATGAAGCCTTCTCCTACCCTTGTCTGCTGACCTATAGCACAGACAGTGTAGACAACACAATTAAGCACCTCCAGCGTTCTGTGTTGTACTGATCTCTGTGACCTCATGTGCATTAACACTTTCACCCTGACTCTGTTGTAAACTCCTCAAAGATGGCTCTAGGTACGTAATAGAACCTGACATATACTGATCACATGCCAAACACTATGCTAAGGCCCCTGACTATATTCTAATGTTCACGAGAACAGCCCATGGTAGATGCTATCACCCCACTTTACAAGTGAGCAGGCTGAGGCTCAGAGCGAGTGAGCACCTTGCCCACCCCCAGGGAGCTCCGGCTGATTGGAGATATCAGCAATGAGTGCTCATGAAAGGAGAGTTGGGATGGTGTATGTGAAAAGCTTGGACCTCAGGCTTCAGATTCTAAGTTCTTTCCACCCAAAAGTAATTTCACCTTAACAAGCTGATTAACACGAAGCCAAAGAAATAAAACCATTAGGGCAGGATTCAGATGCACTCACAGATGCAGATAGATTTGTGGAACTGGAATCCTCTTCAATTTCTTCTGAGCCTAACCTCAATGCTGCCCTAATCTGGCAAAAGTCTGCCAGAATTTGTACATTAGTGGGATGTGACCCTAAGTGGCCTCTCAAAATCACATTTATGTCTCCTAAGATCTCACCTTTGCATCTCGGATATCTTTCCCCAAAACCTTGGACAAAATATCAGCATATTGCTGTATGGTTAGCGCTTCTGCACTGAGACCCACGGCCTTGCCAACAAACTCCTCTGGAGAATTAAAAATGCTACAGACGACTGCTCCAACATCAGCAACAGAGATCCCATCCATCGGGACGTCCCCCATGGGTATTGCTAGTTAAGAAAAAACAAAGATAAGCATACTTAGTCACATCACATGCTTGGTAGGTCCCACCAACCCTGAACTAATCAACGACTTAAAGAGGATGGGAACACGATGCACCACTCAGTGGCCACCATCTTTGCACAGTTATAAAGGTGTTGTTGAGAAAATACCATAATGCCTGCATTTTGATTTAAAAAGGAAGAAAGAAAGAAAGCAGCTATTTACTAAGCATCTCTGTGTGCCAAGTATGATTAATCGTATCTCCGACCCAGACATCTCTGCTGAATTCCAGACTCATATGTCCAGTTGCCTACTCAACATTCTTGCTTGACCATTCAACAGACATTTTAAACTCAATGCACCCCAAAATGAATTCCTATACCCCACCCCCAACCTGTTTCTCCTACAGACTTTGCCATCTCGGTTAATGACAACTCTATCACTCTAGTTTCTCACGTCAAAAATCTTAGAGGCAGCCTTGATATTTCTCTCACCCCCCATAGTCTATCTTTTTGGAAGCTTTATTCATACTAGGTTCAGAATCCGACCATTTCTCACCATCTGCACTCCTACCACCCTAGTCCAAGCCACTATCATCTTTGACTTGGATTATTGCAAGATTGGTCTCCTTGTTTCCACACTTGCCCTTCTATAGTCTCTTCAACACAACACTAAGACTGATTCTGTAAAAACTAAAGTCAGCTCATGTCACATCTGCCCATACCTACCAACGGCTCTGTGTCTCTCAGAGGAAAAGCCAGTGGCTCACAGGACCAGGCCCTCTCTTAACTCTGGCCTCACATCCTACCTCTCTCCCCACCCTAGTTTCTCTGTTCCTGACACATTGGCTGTTCTCTCTGCCCAAAACTCTCTTCCCCTCATTACCCACAAAGCCCACTACCGACCTCCATCAGAAGGTGCTCGGATGTCACCTTCTCCAAGAGGCCCCCGATTGCCTTGTTGTAGTTTCACACCCCACCTCCTCACTGCTGGCACTCCTTGTTTCCCTCACTTTGCCCTGTTTTCTATAGCGCTCATCACCTTCTAACATACAAGGTTTTTCCTTATCTCTTTGTCTATTATCTATCTCCTCCACCAGAATATGAGCTTCTTGAGGGCAGAGCTTTGTCTGTTTTGAGCTGTTTATTACTGATTCCCCAGTAAGTGACTGGCACATAACAGTCCCTCAAATATTGACTGAATCAATGAATAGACCAACAAACACATTGTCTGGTTTAATCCTCAAAACAGCCTTGAGACATAGGAATATCAGGTGCTTTCCGAGGTTACTCAGCCAGCAAGCAGCAGAAATGGGTTCAAACCCTCATCCATTACTCCCAAGCCTGTGAGCCTCATACAGTGTGACACGGCCTCTTATAGATACCCAGAATGCGCACATCCTGGGGCTGGAATGCAGTGTGGACATGATCTAGCCGCAGCACTCAGTTTTTACATGAAGAAACTAAGTCTTCTGACTCACCCAGTGCCTCACAGCTAGAAAGCAACAGGCCAGGACAAGAATCAAGGGCTCTGAATTGCCATCCAGTATTAGAGTGACTTCAGGCTTAGCAGCCAGGGACTAAATATCATTCTGTCTTTTGTAGCAAAATTAGTTTCCTGCCTGAATTTCTTGTTAGGCAAAATGTCTGCTCATTCCTCACATTACATTATACTTGTATTTTATGTGTGTAAAGCAGTTGAACATTTGGAAGAACCCAGAGTCAAGTGTGTTCTGACTTTGAGGTTTGTTTTTATTTGAGGGTTGAGCTTCTTGGACTGAGTTTAAAGGAGCTATGGGACAGTGGTAAAGAATGTGGCTCTGGGGACAGACGGTCTGGGTTCAAGTCGCGGGTCTGCCTTTTTACTGATCTTGGGAAAGTTTATCTGTCCCTCACTTTCCTCATCTGTAAACTGGAGGCAATTAACACAGTGCTGGGCACCCAGTAAGAGCTCTGTAAATGTGAGCTATTCCTGTAGTGGAAGATGAGGCTCAGGGATACCTAAAGCCGAGTTTCACAGACTATGGGGCCCCAACTGGGACTGGGTCCCAGCAGAACGTTAAGGCACCACCTCTTCATCCAAGGCCAATCTAGTCCTCAGATTACTATGTCCTAGCTCAAGGCCTGGGAAATGTCAGGTGAGCCAGCTTCTGAAACCTGGCAGAAGCACAGGAAGAAAGAGGGTTCAAGAGATGGATCCCATTCACACATGTATCTGGTCATTTGTTGAACCATTACCCAAGGCATCCGTGAGGGATGGCACGTGCTCTGGGCTCTAGCTCAGATCCACTTTGACTGCCACTACTTATCCCCTGGATGAGTCTTAATTATGTGCCAAGGAAGAAGGACTGAATTGCTGCCAATGATACTCCCATAATGCCTCCACTGCACAGAGTCGCCTCAGACTCTGGGCAAAGAAAATGTCCCCAAAGGGTAGGGGAGTGCCGGCCGCTGGACTGGCAGCATGGGAATTACCGGGAGTCTTTGTTAAAACTAACGTCTTCTAACCAGAACAATGGAAGGCAAGCAGGCTGGGAACCTGTCCCTGGGAGTCAGGGACCCTCTAGGGATTCCGACCATGGGACCCACATCAAGAGCAGAATGTTTTCCCTGTTGCCTCAAAGGTCAGATAGGTCAGCTAGAACTGAAAGTCATCTTGTCCAACTTTCTGATCAGACATAAGGAAACTGAGGCTTGAGGTCACATAGCTAACTACTGTACTGATATAAAGAGCTGTCAGTACATTAAGACTGGAAATGTAACCCTTTCTGTTTCCAGGCCCAAACCCCGTGATATGATAGTGTCCACCGAAGAGAGCAGGGAGGGAAAGGGGGAGGAGGGGAAGGCAGGACAGCAGGTGTCTGGTTAACTCTCATGGCAAACTTCCATTTACCCAAGGTGTAGTAATCTCCGTCAGAGGCTTTCACGGGCTTCCACGTGGTGAGGAAGCTTTCAAAGTAAGCTGCCACGCGGACGCTGGTCATGGGAACACCAATGGACCAGAAATACTCCTCCACCTCTCCCTTTGCATCAAAGTGCGGCACCTCCAGCTTGCCACCGCTCAGGCGCTTCACGTTCTCCAGGGACCACGTGCTTCACACCCAGGCGCTTGGCAGCATCTGCCACCAGCTTTCCCTAAGGGACGAAGGCAAATTCTTTATATGGACGGCTGGATTTGCATATAGACTAGAGGGCAGGTGCTTGGGGCCTCTCCACACCCTCCTTCTCTTATTGTCCTCCTTGGAGAGGGAGCTCTTGCAGCATCAAAATATATTCAAGTTATCCTAGGAGAGCCCACAAGTGTGAGTGAGCAGAGGCTCCACTACGTCAAAATGCTGAACCGCATCAGCAGCTGAGAGGCAGCCTGGTGGGAACAGTCAGGGACATTTGCTCCTTCCTCCAGGCTATCAGTATCCTTGTGATCAACTGCCACGTTTATATATATATGAGGCTCAGGGATACCTGAGAAAGAAGTATATAGTAATGTTTTCTGATAATGGACCATATCTGGACACCATTGGGATATTGAGGGCATAATGGAGAGATATATACATACCCTCCATATACATATATGTGTAATATATTATATATACACACAAACTCACATATATATACATATATTCTTTTTGTGTTTTTAGTTCTAAATTTCGAACAGCACCTTCATCTCTCTCTCTCTCTCTTTCCTTTCTTCTTTCTTTTCACTGTTTCCTTCTTTCTTTTCCTTACAAATCTCATGTACCAGGCAGAGAAGACCTAAATTAATCTGGTTTAGTAAGTGACGCCGAGAAATGACTTGGACCCGTAGGTTTCAGAGTGAGTGAATATCAGAATTAGAACCAGAGTTCCTAAAATAAGCCCTTCCAGTCTCTCACTAAAAAACCAGCTGTAAGCGATATAATTAATTTAACAGACATTCCTGAAACAGTTCAATCCTGCTCCTAATTTTGTGAATGGTGCCATTTCTGCTAGAGGCTGATCCCATCCATTACATTTGGTAAATTTAATCTGCATGTTTTGCCTAATTTATACATATACTTGATTTTCAAATAGTAGCGTCCTGGAGGAAAGAAGTCAATCTTATAATGACAAAGAAGGTCCCTGGGCCCCGTGCAATAACTGCTCTCCAGAGATCACTTTCATCTCTTTTACCTGCTGCTTTATTTCTAAAGAACATGTTTCCACTGATAATTCTTGATTGTTTCCGTTGAAGATAGCATCTACCGCATTCCTACTATGAACGATGAGCCCTCATCTTTAGCACTCTCTCTCAATTTCTCCTTCTCTCTCTCTGACTCTCACACACACAGAGCCCACCACCGCCATCACCATCACACGTCTACACCGTTCTCTTTTTTCCATCTTCCCAACATCATACCTTTGGGCTAGATCAACAATGAGCGCTTACACACAGCTGAAGCTGAGCCACGTGACATTCTATGGTTACTTTTACTTTTTCTACAAACTGTCCTTTTCCCTGGAGTTAATCATTGTGGGTTTATTTGCTTGTCTGTTTAGTTCTTTTCTATGTACCCATTACTAATTCATCCCAAAATTCTCTGTCAGAATGTACATACACTCACTACATTTTTCTTCTTCCCGTTTCTCTCTCACAATAACCTTGATTGGTGGGGTGTGCTTGCTGCCCCCTCTCATATGCCATCTAAAAACAAATTGTCAGAATCAGAGAATCTAATCACTGGCTCTATTACATGGTCACCTCAAATATCCAGGGTCTTGAGATTGGGACAAGTGCCACATAACACTGACTTCACAATCAAAGACACCTCTAACAAGTGCAAGTCCATACACTTCATAAATCCTCGACAGATGCTGTGGAGTGAGGCTTATATTTTCGCCCAGACTGAAGCCGAGCCCCTTCCAGGAAGGACAGAGTAGCCAGGCAGGGTGAGAGGAAGGGCTCAAAGGTGGTTCTCACCTGACATACTTCCTTTTCTTTGCTGAAATGCTCCCAGAAGTTGGTCACCAGGAAGGCCCCATAGGTACCCTTCAAGGCCGCTTCCACGGATGCTTCATCATCTAGGTCCCTTTTGAGCACTCGATGCCCAGGTCCCAGAGCGCCTGCGCCTTTGGTTTAGTCACATCTCAGGTCAGTGCTCTCACGGCAAACTTTTTGCTCTCCAAAATGGCCCTGGCCACAGAGCCACCCTGAGCTCCTACAGGATTGGAGAAGAACAAATACAGGAAGGATCAGAACAATGTTCACTGAAAGAAGTTGGTTGGGAAATCCCATTATTCAGTGGAGAGCTGCTGGAGTAACCACTTCAGGAGGTACCTCCATGGCTTGCAACAGTGGCTTTCAAACTAGGTTTCTCACAGCCTCTTCAGAGGTACCTTTGCAGAATCCATGTGGAGAGAAAGAATGGGAGAGACTGAAGGCAACAAGGGAGCCAAGTGAGCACGGCACCAGACGTTCTACCCTGGATTCATAGGGGCATTCTAATCTTATTTGGTTATAGATATTATTTCGAGGTTCTTCGTACAGTTTTATTTTCAAAAGAGGTTCATATGCTATATTTTTTTAAAACGTTGAAAACTCACAGAAGATTCCTTTCATAGCATAGAAAGCCATTTATAATATGATCATTGCTTGACCAACTTATCCGCTCTATAAATATTTACTGAATACCCTGTGATATGTGCCTGGTACTGTGCTGGGTTACTGACATTTGAGATCCTCCATCAAATTGGTTGGATACCTGTCCTGAATATTTTGTGTGTGTGCCTTCAGAACTACCTCACCTTATCCATCCTTCTTAGTCAACCCTCGGAGGCTGACCTGTATGGACTCCATCAATGGGCCTTCTTGCCCTAAGGTTGGGTTTGGCCAAAGGGAGGCATCAGCAGGAGACCCGAGGCAGGAGGACAGGCCACCCTCTGCACGTTGCTACTCTCCCCAGATTCTGCTCATCTCTCTTGCCCTTTGCTCCTTCCTCCTGTTGCTTACTTATTCTTTATTGCTCTCTTCTCCGTCCATCTTTATGAAATCTCCTCAACTTCTCTGAAAGAGTGTGGCACTTCTCTCTTGTGGCACCCAACTGAGACACCACTGATAACTCTATCTTTCTGCCGTTCAATGAGCTCTGACTTTGCACACAAAGCTCTGCTAGTAAATATGAACAGATAGCCTAAGTTCACCAGTGGTTTGAGGAAAGCCTCCAGAATGAAAGGCAAAACCAGAATAAACAAAGTGATAAAAGGAAACAGAAAAAATGCAGGGATCACGAGAAAAATTTAAAAGAATCGATGTGGTCAGATAGGAAAAGATTTTACATTCAGAACACTACATCTGCATCCTATACCAATAAAAAGGGAGCAGCCATGAGAGAAGGAGCATTCAGAGACAAGAAGAAGTTCTCAAAATTTAAATTATTGTCTCAGAAATAAATTCCCAATAGAAAAAGTTGGAGAAATCTCCTACCATTTGAAGGGTAAAAACAAAGAAGAAGAAAATAAGAGAGAGTAAATGGAGAATCAAGCCTGGGGAATTCCAGGATGAGATAATAGAGAAAATGAGGGTATGGAAATTATCAAAGAAGATAATAATTTCCCACGGTCCAAGGATATGGACTGAGCTTCCATACAGAGGGGCCACTCAGTGTCCAGCACAATGGATAAATAAAGTCCCGTTTATGTACATCATTGTGAAATTTAAACATTGGGGATAAGAAGAGCTTAAAAACTTCTGGGAGCAGAGACGGTCAATTCAAAGGTGGGGAATAAAAATAGCACCCGATTTCTTTCTAACATTGGAAGCAACAGAGTAATGCCATTTGAGGGGAAATTAATTTCTATTTAGAATTTGAAACCTAGCCAAACGAGCAATTAATTCTAACAACTCTACATAAAGACATTTTCAGACACTCAGTGTCTCAAAAATTGGACTTCCATGCACTCTTTCTCTGTAAGCTACTGGAGGATGCGCTCGAGCAAAATGAGAATGTAAAGCAAGCAAGAAGAACCCAGGAAATAGAAACCAAACCCAGGAGAAAGGCGAACAGAATTATTAGAATGACGGTGAAGAGAAGTCTGAGGAGGACTGAAATAGAAAAAGGGAGCACTCCAGGAGGGAAGTCTACATGAGGAGAAAAAACAGAACCAACAGATTCATTGATGTGTTTGCTCATTTTGAGAGAAATTGTCTAGCTTTGTGGGAGACATTAGAGAAAAATGAGTGATAGGTACAAAGAAAACTAAGCAAATACAAAATTAATGGCAGGGAAAACAAGAAATTATGTAAGGAAAGAAAGTGCACACTACGTGACTCTAGTATGAACAATAATTACATGGTAATAATAAGGGCCCGTATTAGTCTATCGTCCATACGGAAAACAAAATTGTTATAAAGTACACGGGGAGGGTAAGGAAAAGGAAATATGTCCTTGGGGCTGGGGATGTAAGAGGCTAAAGACAATGGATAACGTCTGAAATTGAAAAATCAAAAAATGACATATTATCACATTACTTAGAAACATGGAGACAAATACCAGTAGGAACAAAAGAGTAAGATGTGAAAAGGGGTGGGTAGGGGCTGCTGGGTTTCTTTATAAACCTTGTAGGACTACAAGACTTTTAAAACTATTTTATCCACTTCTATAAGAATAAGATTCAATAAAAAATATTTGTTGACTGTAGTAGTTTGCTAGGGCTCCCATGACAGAATACCACAGATTGGTGGCTTAAACAATCAAAATATATTTTCTCACGGTTCTGGAGGCTACAAGTCCAAGATCAAGGTGTTGGTGTGTTTGGTTTCTCCTGAGTCCTCTTTCCTCGCACTGCAGATGGAGAACCATCTCACTGTGTCCTCACGTGGTCCTTCCTCTGTGCACGCGAGCCCCTCCTGTCTCTCTGGGTGTCAAAATTTCCTCTTCTTATAAGAACACCAGTCAGATCAGATTAGGGCCCACTCTCATGGTCTCCCTTTAACTTAACTGCTCTTTGAAGGCCCTGTCTGCAAATACTATCACACGCAGAGGTAACAGGGATTAGGGCTTCAACATATGAACTAGGGGAGGGGCACAATTCAGCCCACGACATTCACCATTGTAATTATTACCTTATAACCCTATTACTAAACAGGGTTCTCCTTGAGGATAGAAGCTGTTTCTCTTTATCCCTGTTTGCCAACCATTTTCTCAGTCTAGTGCCTGGCGTATTGGCAGTTTCTATTTGTTGACTGAATAAATGAAGGAAATGGAAAGAATGACACCTCTGTGCTCTCAATTCTCAGCTTTGGTGGTAAACAGTCCTGGTTGGACCAGTGTGAGATGGAGAAGCAAATGACAAGGACTAGTGAGACAAAATAAGAGGAGCTCGACCAAAACCAGGATGGATGTCCTAACCACTCCCACGTTAGTGTTTCACTAAGACTCAAACCAGGAGAGGAGTTCCTTCATCCTGGCCCTGTTCCTCTAAACTAGCAGGACACACCAATAAACCTATCAGCTCAAAAAAGCAGCCCCCAAAGCACCCATTCTTGTCATACTCAGCTGTCCCACACCCTCCTCACTTATTCTGGATCGTGCCCTCTTGGACTCAGTTCCCTTGCAGGTGGTTCCAAGTGGAGAGTAGCGTTTGAATGGCAGGCCCTGGAGGGACTGCTCCGAGTCTGACATGCAAACACATATACAGGTAAGGGTTAACAGGTGCCCCTGTTAAATTTAACCAGGTATCTTGTATTTTTATCTGCTCTATCTGGCAAACTCTATCTCCAACACCTAAACACACCCAATGCCTCAAGGTTACTGAACAAAGTAGAAGAACTGGGCAATAAAGTAATCAGCTCACCCATTTAGCCATCTAGGAATCAACTTTCTGCAACTCTGACACGTCTAACCTGATTCCTTCAGGAGCGACTCCCAAGGCTCTTAGCCAACTGCCTAACCCAGATACCTAGAAAGCAACTCAAGTTGAATGAGACTAAACGGAGCCCCCAACCTTCCTTGGCCTTCTCCCCTGACAGTCTTCCCCATTTCAGTGGCTCACAACTCTATCCTTCCAGCTGCTCAAGCCAGAACAGTATCAAGTCCTTCTTTACTCCTTTCCGCACCTCTCATAGCTGGTCTGTTTGTGAACCCTGTTGACTCTCTTTAAGACAAACCCAGAATGTGACCACTCCCCACTGATGAGGATTATTTTAGGCTGGTTAATTTTAAAACTGCAGATGAGAAGCAGGCTCCGAGGAGCAGAGTTTGCTTGCCCTTGGAGAGACATTTGCACTTGTGAACGAAATCTCCATGCCTCCCCGTCTGCACCAGGAGGAAGGGGGGATGGCCTTATCTCTGGAAACTCTTAATCAATGCCAAAGGCAAGAACTTAAGTTGGTTACTGTCTGGCAATCTCGTGTAACTGATTTAGGATGGTGGCTTCTGACCTTTATTTAATCAGATTTGATTCTTATTTAAAAGTCATGGGATCACCCAATAGCCAGACCCCACCTGCACTGATACCATTTTAACTTTTTTTCATATTCTTTCCTTTGTCTTGTAAAGAGATGACTCACATACCTATGACTTAAAATTAGCCTTACACTCCACTCATGTTTGCAGCAGAAGCGGCGGCAGCAGCACCTCCTCCTGCCCGTGGGCCCTGTCCCCACGCAGCAGCTCTGACTGCCCATGGGTCCTGTCCCCATGCTATTCCACACTATTCTCTAAATAAAAGAGCACTACTGCCAGATCTTGAGAGTCCAAGAAATCTTTCTTTTGACTCCTTGGCTCACTGACCCCGCATCACCCACCACCTCACTGCTACCTCCCTGGTCTAAGCCATCATCATCTTGCCTGGCTTATGGAGACAGCTTCCTAAAAGGTCTCCTGGCTTCAGTCCTTGTTCCCTACACTCTTTTCACAAAACAGAAGCTAAAATGAATCCTTTAACACCAAAGTCTTATCATGTCACTACTCTGCTCAAAATCCTTAATGGCTTCTCATTTCTTTTGGGTAAAACCAACATCCTCACCATCACTCTAATGCCTTATGCAATCATCCCATTACCTTTTTTTTCCTGCTAAAGTCAGTATCATACCTGGCTTTTGAGAACTTATTTCTCACTTCTCCCAGCTTTAGCCCTTGCCTCCTTTCAGACAAAATCCCTGTCCTCATAGGGCTTATGTTCTAGAGTGGTAAGAAATCAAGGAGGGAGGACAGCCAAACAGTGCCAGGGTGGAGCAAAGTTGCAATTTGAAGTCTCGAGGTCTGGAAAGTGCTCATGAAGAGAGCGCCATCTGGGCAGAGGCTTGGATGATGACACGGAGAAGCAGTGTGGGTAACTGCAGGAAGATTATTCTAGGTTGAGGCAGCAGTTAATGTTTGAGGAACATGCAGAATAAGTGAGGGAGAGTGGGAGAAGACGAGGCCCAAGAAAGATCTTGCAGGCCATTAGCTGGACTCTGCATTTTACTTGGAGTGAGAAGGGAAGGTGGGCGTTGGAAGGTTTCGAGCAGTGGTATGACATGATCGGACAATGTCACATGGATCATCAAGAGGCTGAAACGAGGATGGGTTGAAGAGCAGTGGCCTGATTTGATCAACAGTTTGCAAAGATGGCTCTGGCTGTTGGAAAACGATTGTAAGGGAGGCAAAGTGGAAGCAGAGATGCCACTTAAAAGGCTCAGGCAGCTGCCCACGGGAGAGAAGTCCCTCAGCACATTCTACTAACCCTAACCCACTCCATCCTTTCAGAATCGCTGGAGAATGGGGGAGCCATGTCAATATCCCCTACATACCCACCGGCTCTCACACTTGCTCCTTTTGCCTGTCAGGGAGTGAGTGGAGAGTGGTCTCCAGAGTACAGCTGCTGTTAAAAGGAAACTACACCACCAAGTCAGCAAATGAGCAAGAAAGAGAAAATGTCAGTTGTCCTTGTCCCACTGAGATAATTTCTGACCAATCAAGTCAAGTCACCCCGCCCCTTTACCACAGCAGAAACTCAAGCAAAAGCGTACTTTTCTTCATTTCCTCACAAGGGCTCTTTGCTCAGCCCATGCTTACAGGCTCTGAAGGTAAAAACAGGAAGCAGGAAAGTAAGCCAAGTCAGCATGCACTTTAAAAGGAAGGAGTTTTTTACCTGTGGCTCCAAACACTGTGATTATTTTCTTGCTGGTCATGTTACTGGACAAAGAAAGAGCCAGTGACGTAGCAGGACTTCCCTCAGAGCAGCGAAAGCAGCTGAAATGCAGTTTCTCTTCGACTGTGACAATTATAAACCACATCTGAGTACCACACCCCTTCTTTTGACCCTCCCTCATAAAGTTTTCTTTATTATCACCAGATAGCTTACTCACAATGACACAGCAATTTTCTGAACCATGATCATTCATTCACTCACTCAGGTGTTCAGCAAATCTGTTTTGAATGCCTTTGGTATACTAGGCATTGAACTAGAGGCCCTGGTGGTCCAGATCTTTCAAGGGAGACAAACTGGTAAATAAAAGGACATTAGAGAGGAATGGCGGAGAGGACATTGGAGGAAAAGAGGTCATGGAGGAAAGAAACAAAAGCCAGACTGGAAGTGTTAGGGAAGATTTTTCGGAGGAGATGATACCGGAGCCGGACTTTAGTCCCCATAACTTAGACACTCAGGGAGAGTAGGAATAGAGACCATCCCAGGCAGGCAAAACTACATGGAGCCAAGTTCAAAGACACAGGGCTCATGATGGCTGCAACAATGCTTGTGAATGGTGGGAAGTAAGACGGAGAATCTGTGGGTCGCTCTCCTCCAAGAGGAGATGTACGTGTCTGGGCCCCTTTCTTTGGCTTCACCATTTTCTAAACATGGCTTTCAAGGTCATAAGCCTTGTAGAAATCCATCCAAAGGTAGGACAAGATGATGGAGGAATGTGGCCAGTGGTTGGGCTTCATGCTAGGCCTAGAAATGTCACACATCACTTCCACTTGCACACTAGTGTCTGTATCACAGTTACATGGCTGCAATGAATTGCAAAGAATGATTATTAGTGCCTACAGACATAGGTGCCCTACCCACCACACAAGGGGGGCCGAATAAAAACTGGAATGCCAGGCTTATGGCAAGGAAAGAGTTTTTATTTAAGATGACATCAGCCAGGACACAAGAGTGAGCCCTCAAATTCATCTCGTTTCATTTCGTCTCCCCGAAAGATGGGAGTCCAGTGGTTTTAAAGGTTGGTGAGGAATATGGCTGCTTGTAGTGGGCTGGGGAGTCAGCGGCCTTGCTGGTGGGAGCTTTCTCACTGCCCGAATTCACCTCAGGAGGCCGTCTGAGGCAGGAGGAGGGGATGATAAGGGATCCAGGGGGCTGTCCTTGGCCATGTGTCTCCATGGTGGATAGTGGATTCTGGAGCCAGGGAGGAAGGAGGGAAAGAGTGCTTTGGTTATAACTCCACATCTGCTGGGTTTAATGGAAGGGAACTGATATCAGGGCTGGCATCACACTTAGAAATGAGGTCAGGCTGTGTGCCCAGGGCACTGAGGAGACAGGTTTGGTGAGCATCTAGCTAGTCTTTGCCACACTCGCCAACTGTTCAGGGAGATAATAAGGCTTAAATGAAAGGGTGACTATGAAACAGTGCAGTTTTCAACAAATGTTGGTTCCTCTCTTCTTTCTTTTCCCCACGGCTAAACTTCTGCTAGAAGCAAGGAGGGAATGCTTCCTTGTAATGACATACAAATAGGAGCAGCTGCTGCCAATGAGCTCCTCAACCCCACAGCCCTCATCAACATTTTCCCCACTGCCAACGCAGGGGACCCTGGACTCTGCTTCTTGCTCCTTCCCCTCATGATCAAGCCCTCCACTCACCCACTGGTGAGGTGGCAGCCTCACCAGGTCCCGACCCTTCAAGAAATCACAAGTTTTGGCTGTTAAACCCTGGGGCCAGAAAACTACCTT
>NW_025797177.1:0-22142 GCF_021613505.1 Equus quagga | reverse complement strand
AAGGTAGTTTTCTGGCCCCAGGGTTTAACAGCCAAAACTTGTGATTTCTTGAAGGGTCGGGACCTGGTGAGGCTGCCACCTCACCAGTGGGTGAGTGGAGGGCTTGATCATGAGGGGAAGGAGCAAGAAGCAGAGTCCAGGGTCCCCTGCGTTGGCAGTGGGGAAAATGTTGATGAGGGCTGTGGGGTTGAGGAGCTCATTGGCAGCAGCTGCTCCTATTTGTATGTCATTACAAGGAAGCATTCCCTCCTTGCTTCTAGCAGAAGTTTAGCCGTGGGGAAAAGAAAGAAGAGAGGAACCAACATTTGTTGAAAACTGCACTGTTTCATAGTCACCCTTTCATTTAAGCCTTATTATCTCCCTGAACAGTTGGCGAGTGTGGCAAAGACTAGCTAGATGCTCACCAAACCTGTCTCCTCAGTGCCCTGGGCACACAGCCTGACCTCATTTCTAAGTGTGATGCCAGCCCTGATATCAGTTCCCTTCCATTAAACCCAGCAGATGTGGAGTTATAACCAAAGCACTCTTTCCCTCCTTCCTCCCTGGCTCCAGAATCCACTATCCACCATGGAGACACATGGCCAAGGACAGCCCCCTGGATCCCTTATCATCCCCTCCTCCTGCCTCAGACGGCCTCCTGAGGTGAATTCGGGCAGTGAGAAAGCTCCCACCAGCAAGGCCGCTGACTCCCCAGCCCACTACAAGCAGCCATATTCCTCACCAACCTTTAAAACCACTGGACTCCCATCTTTCGGGGAGACGAAATGAAACGAGATGAATTTGAGGGCTCACTCTTGTGTCCTGGCTGATGTCATCTTAAATAAAAACTCTTTCCTTGCCATAAGCCTGGCATTCCAGTTTTTATTCGGCCCCCCTTGTGTGGTGGGTAGGGCACCTATGTCTGTAGGCACTAATAATCATTCTTTGCAATTCATTGCAGCCATGTAACTGTGATACAGACACTAGTGTGCAAGTGGAAGTGATGTGTGACATTTCTAGGCCTAGCATGAAGCCCAACCACTGGCCACATTCCTCCATCATCTTGTCCTACCTTTGGATGGATTTCTACAAGGCTTATGACCTTGAAAGCCATGTTTAGAAAATGGTGAAGCCAAAGAAAGGGGCCCAGACACGTACATCTCCTCTTGGAGGAGAGCGACCCACAGATTCTCCGTCTTACTTCCCACCATTCACAAGCATTGTTGCAGCCATCATGAGCCCTGTGTCTTTGAACTTGGCTCCATGTAGTTTTGCCTGCCTGGGATGGTCTCTATTCCTACTCTCCCTGAGTGTCTAAGTTATGGGGACTAAAGTCCGGCTCCGGTATCATCTCCTCCGAAAAATCTTCCCTAACACTTCCAGTCTGGCTTTTGTTTCTTTCCTCCATGACCTCTTTTCCTCCAATGTCCTCTCCGCCATTCCTCTCTAATGTCCTTTTATTTACCAGTTTGTCTCCCTTGAAAGATCTGGACCACCAGGGCCTCTAGTTCAATGCCTAGTATACCAAAGGCATTCAAAACAGATTTGCTGAACACCTGAGTGAGTGAATGAATGATCATGGTTCAGAAAATTGCTGTGTCATTGTGAGTAAGCTATCTGGTGATAATAAAGAAAACTTTATGAGGGAGGGTCAAAAGAAGGGGTGTGGTACTCAGATGTGGTTTATAATTGTCACAGTCGAAGAGAAACTGCATTTCAGCTGCTTTCGCTGCTCTGAGGGAAGTCCTGCTACGTCACTGGCTCTTTCTTTGTCCAGTAACATGACCAGCAAGAAAATAATCACAGTGTTTGGAGCCACAGGTAAAAAACTCCTTCCTTTTAAAGTGCATGCTGACTTGGCTTACTTTCCTGCTTCCTGTTTTTACCTTCAGAGCCTGTAAGCATGGGCTGAGCAAAGAGCCCTTGTGAGGAAATGAAGAAAAGTACGCTTTTGCTTGAGTTTCTGCTGTGGTAAAGGGGCGGGGTGACTTGACTTGATTGGTCAGAAATTATCTCAGTGGGACAAGGACAACTGACATTTTCTCTTTCTTGCTCATTTGCTGACTTGGTGGTGTAGTTTCCTTTTAACAGCAGCTGTACTCTGGAGACCACTCTCCACTCACTCCCTGACAGGCAAAAGGAGCAAGTGTGAGAGCCGGTGGGTATGTAGGGGATATTGACATGGCTCCCCCATTCTCCAGCGATTCTGAAAGGATGGAGTGGGTTAGGGTTAGTAGAATGTGCTGAGGGACTTCTCTCCCGTGGGCAGCTGCCTGAGCCTTTTAAGTGGCATCTCTGCTTCCACTTTGCCTCCCTTACAATCGTTTTCCAACAGCCAGAGCCATCTTTGCAAACTGTTGATCAAATCAGGCCACTGCTCTTCAACCCATCCTCGTTTCAGCCTCTTGATGATCCATGTGACATTGTCCGATCATGTCATACCACTGCTCGAAACCTTCCAACGCCCACCTTCCCTTCTCACTCCAAGTAAAATGCAGAGTCCAGCTAATGGCCTGCAAGATCTTTCTTGGGCCTCGTCTTCTCCCACTCTCCCTCACTTATTCTGCATGTTCCTCAAACATTAACTGCTGCCTCAACCTAGAATAATCTTCCTGCAGTTACCCACACTGCTTCTCCGTGTCATCATCCAAGCCTCTGCCCAGATGGCGCTCTCTTCATGAGCACTTTCCAGACCTCGAGACTTCAAATTGCAACTTTGCTCCACCCTGGCACTGTTTGGCTGTCCTCCCTCCTTGATTTCTTACCACTCTAGAACATAAGCCCTATGAGGACAGGGATTTTGTCTGAAAGGAGGCAAGGGCTAAAGCTGGGAGAAGTGAGAAATAAGTTCTCAAAAGCCAGGTATGATACTGACTTTAGCAGGAAAAAAAAGGTAATGGGATGATTGCATAAGGCATTAGAGTGATGGTGAGGATGTTGGTTTTACCCAAAAGAAATGAGAAGCCATTAAGGATTTTGAGCAGAGTAGTGACATGATAAGACTTTGGTGTTAAAGGATTCATTTTAGCTTCTGTTTTGTGAAAAGAGTGTAGGGAACAAGGACTGAAGCCAGGAGACCTTTTAGGAAGCTGTCTCCATAAGCCAGGCAAGATGATGATGGCTTAGACCAGGGAGGTAGCAGTGAGGTGGTGGGTGATGCGGGGTCAGTGAGCCAAGGAGTCAAAAGAAAGATTTCTTGGACTCTCAAGATCTGGCAGTAGTGCTCTTTTATTTAGAGAATAGTGTGGAATAGCATGGGGACAGGACCCATGGGCAGTCAGAGCTGCTGCGTGGGGACAGGGCCCACGGGCAGGAGGAGGTGCTGCTGCCGCCGCTTCTGCTGCAAACATGAGTGGAGTGTAAGGCTAATTTTAAGTCATAGGTATGTGAGTCATCTCTTTACAAGACAAAGGAAAGAATATGAAAAAAAGTTAAAATGGTATCAGTGCAGGTGGGGTCTGGCTATTGGGTGATCCCATGACTTTTAAATAAGAATCAAATCTGATTAAATAAAGGTCAGAAGCCACCATCCTAAATCAGTTACACGAGATTGCCAGACAGTAACCAACTTAAGTTCTTGCCTTTGGCATTGATTAAGAGTTTCCAGAGATAAGGCCATCCCCCCTTCCTCCTGGTGCAGACGGGGAGGCATGGAGATTTCGTTCACAAGTGCAAATGTCTCTCCAAGGGCAAGCAAACTCTGCTCCTCGGAGCCTGCTTCTCATCTGCAGTTTTAAAATTAACCAGCCTAAAATAATCCTCATCAGTGGGGAGTGGTCACATTCTGGGTTTGTCTTAAAGAGAGTCAACAGGGTTCACAAACAGACCAGCTATGAGAGGTGCGGAAAGGAGTAAAGAAGGACTTGATACTGTTCTGGCTTGAGCAGCTGGAAGGATAGAGTTGTGAGCCACTGAAATGGGGAAGACTGTCAGGGGAGAAGGCCAAGGAAGGTTGGGGGCTCCGTTTAGTCTCATTCAACTTGAGTTGCTTTCTAGGTATCTGGGTTAGGCAGTTGGCTAAGAGCCTTGGGAGTCGCTCCTGAAGGAATCAGGTTAGACGTGTCAGAGTTGCAGAAAGTTGATTCCTAGATGGCTAAATGGGTGAGCTGATTACTTTATTGCCCAGTTCTTCTACTTTGTTCAGTAACCTTGAGGCATTGGGTGTGTTTAGGTGTTGGAGATAGAGTTTGCCAGATAGAGCAGATAAAAATACAAGATACCTGGTTAAATTTAACAGGGGCACCTGTTAACCCTTACCTGTATATGTGTTTGCATGTCAGACTCGGAGCAGTCCCTCCAGGGCCTGCCATTCAAACGCTACTCTCCACTTGGAACCACCTGCAAGGGAACTGAGTCCAAGAGGGCACGATCCAGAATAAGTGAGGAGGGTGTGGGACAGCTGAGTATGACAAGAATGGGTGCTTTGGGGGCTGCTTTTTTGAGCTGATAGGTTTATTGGTGTGTCCTGCTAGTTTAGAGGAACAGGGCCAGGATGAAGGAACTCCTCTCCTGGTTTGAGTCTTAGTGAAACACTAACGTGGGAGTGGTTAGGACATCCATCCTGGTTTTGGTCGAGCTCCTCTTATTTTGTCTCACTAGTCCTTGTCATTTGCTTCTCCATCTCACACTGGTCCAACCAGGACTGTTTACCACCAAAGCTGAGAATTGAGAGCACAGAGGTGTCATTCTTTCCATTTCCTTCATTTATTCAGTCAACAAATAGAAACTGCCAATACGCCAGGCACTAGACTGAGAAAATGGTTGGCAAACAGGGATAAAGAGAAACAGCTTCTATCCTCAAGGAGAACCCTGTTTAGTAATAGGGTTATAAGGTAATAATTACAATGGTGAATGTCGTGGGCTGAATTGTGCCCCTCCCCTAGTTCATATGTTGAAGCCCTAATCCCTGTTACCTCTGCGTGTGATAGTATTTGCAGACAGGGCCTTCAAAGAGCAGTTAAGTTAAAGGGAGACCATGAGAGTGGGCCCTAATCTGATCTGACTGGTGTTCTTATAAGAAGAGGAAATTTTGACACCCAGAGAGACAGGAGGGGCTCGCGTGCACAGAGGAAGGACCACGTGAGGACACAGTGAGATGGTTCTCCATCTGCAGTGCGAGGAAAGAGGACTCAGGAGAAACCAAACACACCAACACCTTGATCTTGGACTTGTAGCCTCCAGAACCGTGAGAAAATATATTTTGATTGTTTAAGCCACCAATCTGTGGTATTCTGTCATGGGAGCCCTAGCAAACTACTACAGTCAACAAATATTTTTTATTGAATCTTATTCTTATAGAAGTGGATAAAATAGTTTTAAAAGTCTTGTAGTCCTACAAGGTTTATAAAGAAACCCAGCAGCCCCTACCCACCCCTTTTCACATCTTACTCTTTTGTTCCTACTGGTATTTGTCTCCATGTTTCTAAGTAATGTGATAATATGTCATTTTTTGATTTTTCAATTTCAGACGTTATCCATTGTCTTTAGCCTCTTACATCCCCAGCCCCAAGGACATATTTCCTTTTCCTTACCCTCCCCGTGTACTTTATAACAATTTTGTTTTCCGTATGGACGATAGACTAATACGGGCCCTTATTATTACCATGTAATTATTGTTCATACTAGAGTCACGTAGTGTGCACTTTCTTTCCTTACATAATTTCTTGTTTTCCCTGCCATTAATTTTGTATTTGCTTAGTTTTCTTTGTACCTATCACTCATTTTTCTCTAATGTCTCCCACAAAGCTAGACAATTTCTCTCAAAATGAGCAAACACATCAATGAATCTGTTGGTTCTGTTTTTTCTCCTCATGTAGACTTCCCTCCTGGAGTGCTCCCTTTTTCTATTTCAGTCCTCCTCAGACTTCTCTTCACCGTCATTCTAATAATTCTGTTCGCCTTTCTCCTGGGTTTGGTTTCTATTTCCTGGGTTCTTCTTGCTTGCTTTACATTCTCATTTTGCTCGAGCGCATCCTCCAGTAGCTTACAGAGAAAGAGTGCATGGAAGTCCAATTTTTGAGACACTGAGTGTCTGAAAATGTCTTTATGTAGAGTTGTTAGAATTAATTGCTCGTTTGGCTAGGTTTCAAATTCTAAATAGAAATTAATTTCCCCTCAAATGGCATTACTCTGTTGCTTCCAATGTTAGAAAGAAATCGGGTGCTATTTTTATTCCCCACCTTTGAATTGACCGTCTCTGCTCCCAGAAGTTTTTAAGCTCTTCTTATCCCCAATGTTTAAATTTCACAATGATGTACATAAACGGGACTTTATTTATCCATTGTGCTGGACACTGAGTGGCCCCTCTGTATGGAAGCTCAGTCCATATCCTTGGACCGTGGGAAATTATTATCTTCTTTGATAATTTCCATACCCTCATTTTCTCTATTATCTCATCCTGGAATTCCCCAGGCTTGATTCTCCATTTACTCTCTCTTATTTTCTTCTTCTTTGTTTTTACCCTTCAAATGGTAGGAGATTTCTCCAACTTTTTCTATTGGGAATTTATTTCTGAGACAATAATTTAAATTTTGAGAACTTCTTCTTGTCTCTGAATGCTCCTTCTCTCATGGCTGCTCCCTTTTTATTGGTATAGGATGCAGATGTAGTGTTCTGAATGTAAAATCTTTTCCTATCTGACCACATCGATTCTTTTAAATTTTTCTCGTGATCCCTGCATTTTTTCTGTTTCCTTTTATCACTTTGTTTATTCTGGTTTTGCCTTTCATTCTGGAGGCTTTCCTCAAACCACTGGTGAACTTAGGCTATCTGTTCATATTTACTAGCAGAGCTTTGTGTGCAAAGTCAGAGCTCATTGAACGGCAGAAAGATAGAGTTATCAGTGGTGTCTCAGTTGGGTGCCACAAGAGAGAAGTGCCACACTCTTTCAGAGAAGTTGAGGAGATTTCATAAAGATGGACGGAGAAGAGAGCAATAAAGAATAAGTAAGCAACAGGAGGAAGGAGCAAAGGGCAAGAGAGATGAGCAGAATCTGGGGAGAGTAGCAACGTGCAGAGGGTGGCCTGTCCTCCTGCCTCGGGTCTCCTGCTGATGCCTCCCTTTGGCCAAACCCAACCTTAGGGCAAGAAGGCCCATTGATGGAGTCCATACAGGTCAGCCTCCGAGGGTTGACTAAGAAGGATGGATAAGGTGAGGTAGTTCTGAAGGCACACACACAAAATATTCAGGACAGGTATCCAACCAATTTGATGGAGGATCTCAAATGTCAGTAACCCAGCACAGTACCAGGCACATATCACAGGGTATTCAGTAAATATTTATAGAGCGGATAAGTTGGTCAAGCAATGATCATATTATAAATGGCTTTCTATGCTATGAAAGGAATCTTCTGTGAGTTTTCAACGTTTTAAAAAAATATAGCATATGAACCTCTTTTGAAAATAAAACTGTACGAAGAACCTCGAAATAATATCTATAACCAAATAAGATTAGAATGCCCCTATGAATCCAGGGTAGAACGTCTGGTGCCGTGCTCACTTGGCTCCCTTGTTGCCTTCAGTCTCTCCCATTCTTTCTCTCCACATGGATTCTGCAAAGGTACCTCTGAAGAGGCTGTGAGAAACCTAGTTTGAAAGCCACTGTTGCAAGCCATGGAGGTACCTCCTGAAGTGGTTACTCCAGCAGCTCTCCACTGAATAATGGGATTTCCCAACCAACTTCTTTCAGTGAACATTGTTCTGATCCTTCCTGTATTTGTTCTTCTCCAATCCTGTAGGAGCTCAGGGTGGCTCTGTGGCCAGGGCCATTTTGGAGAGCAAAAAGTTTGCCGTGAGAGCACTGACCTGAGATGTGACTAAACCAAAGGCGCAGGCGCTCTGGGACCTGGGCATCGAGTGCTCAAAAGGGACCTAGATGATGAAGCATCCGTGGAAGCGGCCTTGAAGGGTACCTATGGGGCCTTCCTGGTGACCAACTTCTGGGAGCATTTCAGCAAAGAAAAGGAAGTATGTCAGGTGAGAACCACCTTTGAGCCCTTCCTCTCACCCTGCCTGGCTACTCTGTCCTTCCTGGAAGGGGCTCGGCTTCAGTCTGGGCGAAAATATAAGCCTCACTCCACAGCATCTGTCGAGGATTTATGAAGTGTATGGACTTGCACTTGTTAGAGGTGTCTTTGATTGTGAAGTCAGTGTTATGTGGCACTTGTCCCAATCTCAAGACCCTGGATATTTGAGGTGACCATGTAATAGAGCCAGTGATTAGATTCTCTGATTCTGACAATTTGTTTTTAGATGGCATATGAGAGGGGGCAGCAAGCACACCCCACCAATCAAGGTTATTGTGAGAGAGAAACGGGAAGAAGAAAAATGTAGTGAGTGTATGTACATTCTGACAGAGAATTTTGGGATGAATTAGTAATGGGTACATAGAAAAGAACTAAACAGACAAGCAAATAAACCCACAATGATTAACTCCAGGGAAAAGGACAGTTTGTAGAAAAAGTAAAAGTAACCATAGAATGTCACGTGGCTCAGCTTCAGCTGTGTGTAAGCGCTCATTGTTGATCTAGCCCAAAGGTATGATGTTGGGAAGATGGAAAAAAGAGAACGGTGTAGACGTGTGATGGTGATGGCGGTGGTGGGCTCTGTGTGTGTGAGAGTCAGAGAGAGAGAAGGAGAAATTGAGAGAGAGTGCTAAAGATGAGGGCTCATCGTTCATAGTAGGAATGCGGTAGATGCTATCTTCAACGGAAACAATCAAGAATTATCAGTGGAAACATGTTCTTTAGAAATAAAGCAGCAGGTAAAAGAGATGAAAGTGATCTCTGGAGAGCAGTTATTGCACGGGGCCCAGGGACCTTCTTTGTCATTATAAGATTGACTTCTTTCCTCCAGGACGCTACTATTTGAAAATCAAGTATATGTATAAATTAGGCAAAACATGCAGATTAAATTTACCAAATGTAATGGATGGGATCAGCCTCTAGCAGAAATGGCACCATTCACAAAATTAGGAGCAGGATTGAACTGTTTCAGGAATGTCTGTTAAATTAATTATATCGCTTACAGCTGGTTTTTTAGTGAGAGACTGGAAGGGCTTATTTTAGGAACTCTGGTTCTAATTCTGATATTCACTCACTCTGAAACCTACGGGTCCAAGTCATTTCTCGGCGTCACTTACTAAACCAGATTAATTTAGGTCTTCTCTGCCTGGTACATGAGATTTGTAAGGAAAAGAAAGAAGGAAACAGTGAAAAGAAAGAAGAAAGGAAAGAGAGAGAGAGAGAGATGAAGGTGCTGTTCGAAATTTAGAACTAAAAACACAAAAAGAATATATGTATATATATGTGAGTTTGTGTGTATATATAATATATTACACATATATGTATATGGAGGGTATGTATATATCTCTCCATTATGCCCTCAATATCCCAATGGTGTCCAGATATGGTCCATTATCAGAAAACATTACTATATACTTCTTTCTCAGGTATCCCTGAGCCTCATATATATATAAACGTGGCAGTTGATCACAAGGATACTGATAGCCTGGAGGAAGGAGCAAATGTCCCTGACTGTTCCCACCAGGCTGCCTCTCAGCTGCTGATGCGGTTCAGCATTTTGACGTAGTGGAGCCTCTGCTCACTCACACTTGTGGGCTCTCCTAGGATAACTTGAATATATTTTGATGCTGCAAGAGCTCCCTCTCCAAGGAGGACAATAAGAGAAGGAGGGTGTGGAGAGGCCCCAAGCACCTGCCCTCTAGTCTATATGCAAATCCAGCCGTCCATATAAAGAATTTGCCTTCGTCCCTTAGGGAAAGCTGGTGGCAGATGCTGCCAAGCGCCTGGGTGTGAAGCACGTGGTCCCTGGAGAACGTGAAGCGCCTGAGCGGTGGCAAGCTGGAGGTGCCGCACTTTGATGCAAAGGGAGAGGTGGAGGAGTATTTCTGGTCCATTGGTGTTCCCATGACCAGCGTCCGCGTGGCAGCTTACTTTGAAAGCTTCCTCACCACGTGGAAGCCCGTGAAAGCCTCTGACGGAGATTACTACACCTTGGGTAAATGGAAGTTTGCCATGAGAGTTAACCAGACACCTGCTGTCCTGCCTTCCCCTCCTCCCCCTTTCCCTCCCTGCTCTCTTCGGTGGACACTATCATATCACGGGGTTTGGGCCTGGAAACAGAAAGGGTTACATTTCCAGTCTTAATGTACTGACAGCTCTTTATATCAGTACAGTAGTTAGCTATGTGACCTCAAGCCTCAGTTTCCTTATGTCTGATCAGAAAGTTGGACAAGATGACTTTCAGTTCTAGCTGATCTATCTGACCTTTGAGGCAACAGGGAAAACATTCTGCTCTTGATGTGGGTCCCATGGTCGGAATCCCTAGAGGGTCCCTGACTCCCAGGGACAGGTTCCCAGCCTGCTTGCCTTCCATTGTTCTGGTTAGAAGACGTTAGTTTTAACAAAGACTCCCGGTAATTCCCATGCTGCCAGTCCAGCGGCCGGCACTCCCCTACCCTTTGGGGACATTTTCTTTGCCCAGAGTCTGAGGCGACTCTGTGCAGTGGAGGCATTATGGGAGTATCATTGGCAGCAATTCAGTCCTTCTTCCTTGGCACATAATTAAGACTCATCCAGGGGATAAGTAGTGGCAGTCAAAGTGGATCTGAGCTAGAGCCCAGAGCACGTGCCATCCCTCACGGATGCCTTGGGTAATGGTTCAACAAATGACCAGATACATGTGTGAATGGGATCCATCTCTTGAACCCTCTTTCTTCCTGTGCTTCTGCCAGGTTTCAGAAGCTGGCTCACCTGACATTTCCCAGGCCTTGAGCTAGGACATAGTAATCTGAGGACTAGATTGGCCTTGGATGAAGAGGTGGTGCCTTAACGTTCTGCTGGGACCCAGTCCCAGTTGGGGCCCCAAAGTCTGTGGAACTCGGCTTTAGGTATCCCTGAGCCTCATCTTCCACTACAGGAATAGCTCACATTTACAGAGCTCTTACTGGGTGCCCAGCACTGTGTTAATTGCCTCCAGTTTACAGATGAGGAAAGTGAGGGACAGATAAACTTTCCCAAGATCAGTAAAAAGGCAGACCCGCGACTTGAACCCAGACCGTCTGTCCCCAGAGCCACATTCTTTACCACTGTCCCATAGCTCCTTTAAACTCAGTCCAAGAAGCTCAACCCTCAAATAAAAACAAACCTCAAAGTCAGAACACACTTGACTCTGGGTTCTTCCAAATGTTCAACTGCTTTACACACATAAAATACAAGTATAATGTAATGTGAGGAATGAGCAGACATTTTGCCTAACAAGAAATTCAGGCAGGAAACTAATTTTGCTACAAAAGACAGAATGATATTTAGTCCCTGGCTGCTAAGCCTGAAGTCACTCTAATACTGGATGGCAATTCAGAGCCCTTGATTCTTGTCCTGGCCTGTTGCTTTCTAGCTGTGAGGCACTGGGTGAGTCAGAAGACTTAGTTTCTTCATGTAAAAACTGAGTGCTGCGGCTAGATCATGTCCACACTGCATTCCAGCCCCAGGATGTGCGCATTCTGGGTATCTATAAGAGGCCGTGTCACACTGTATGAGGCTCACAGGCTTGGGAGTAATGGATGAGGGTTTGAACCCATTTCTGCTGCTTGCTGGCTGAGTAACCTCGGAAAGCACCTGATATTCCTATGTCTCAAGGCTGTTTTGAGGATTAAACCAGACAATGTGTTTGTTGGTCTATTCATTGATTCAGTCAATATTTGAGGGACTGTTATGTGCCAGTCACTTACTGGGGAATCAGTAATAAACAGCTCAAAACAGACAAAGCTCTGCCCTCAAGAAGCTCATATTCTGGTGGAGGAGATAGATAATAGACAAAGAGATAAGGAAAAACCTTGTATGTTAGAAGGTGATGAGCGCTATAGAAAACAGGGCAAAGTGAGGGAAACAAGGAGTGCCAGCAGTGAGGAGGTGGGGTGTGAAACTACAACAAGGCAATCGGGGGCCTCTTGGAGAAGGTGACATCCGAGCACCTTCTGATGGAGGTCGGTAGTGGGCTTTGTGGGTAATGAGGGGAAGAGAGTTTTGGGCAGAGAGAACAGCCAATGTGTCAGGAACAGAGAAACTAGGGTGGGGAGAGAGGTAGGATGTGAGGCCAGAGTTAAGAGAGGGCCTGGTCCTGTGAGCCACTGGCTTTTCCTCTGAGAGACACAGAGCCGTTGGTAGGTATGGGCAGATGTGACATGAGCTGACTTTAGTTTTTACAGAATCAGTCTTAGTGTTGTGTTGAAGAGACTATAGAAGGGCAAGTGTGGAAACAAGGAGACCAATCTTGCAATAATCCAAGTCAAAGATGATAGTGGCTTGGACTAGGGTGGTAGGAGTGCAGATGGTGAGAAATGGTCGGATTCTGAACCTAGTATGAATAAAGCTTCCAAAAAGATAGACTATGGGGGGTGAGAGAAATATCAAGGCTGCCTCTAAGATTTTTGACGTGAGAAACTAGAGTGATAGAGTTGTCATTAACCGAGATGGCAAAGTCTGTAGGAGAAACAGGTTGGGGGTGGGGTATAGGAATTCATTTTGGGGTGCATTGAGTTTAAAATGTCTGTTGAATGGTCAAGCAAGAATGTTGAGTAGGCAACTGGACATATGAGTCTGGAATTCAGCAGAGATGTCTGGGTCGGAGATACGATTAATCATACTTGGCACACAGAGATGCTTAGTAAATAGCTGCTTTCTTTCTTTCTTCCTTTTTAAATCAAAATGCAGGCATTATGGTATTTTCTCAACAACACCTTTATAACTGTGCAAAGATGGTGGCCACTGAGTGGTGCATCGTGTTCCCATCCTCTTTAAGTCGTTGATTAGTTCAGGGTTGGTGGGACCTACCAAGCATGTGATGTGACTAAGTATGCTTATCTTTGTTTTTTCTTAACTAGCAATACCCATGGGGGACGTCCCGATGGATGGGATCTCTGTTGCTGATGTTGGAGCAGTCGTCTGTAGCATTTTTAATTCTCCAGAGGAGTTTGTTGGCAAGGCCGTGGGTCTCAGTGCAGAAGCGCTAACCATACAGCAATATGCTGATATTTTGTCCAAGGTTTTGGGGAAAGATATCCGAGATGCAAAGGTGAGATCTTAGGAGACATAAATGTGATTTTGAGAGGCCACTTAGGGTCACATCCCACTAATGTACAAATTCTGGCAGACTTTTGCCAGATTAGGGCAGCATTGAGGTTAGGCTCAGAAGAAATTGAAGAGGATTCCAGTTCCACAAATCTATCTGCATCTGTGAGTGCATCTGAATCCTGCCCTAATGGTTTTATTTCTTTGGCTTCGTGTTAATCAGCTTGTTAAGGTGAAATTACTTTTGGGTGGAAAGAACTTAGAATCTGAAGCCTGAGGTCCAAGCTTTTCACATACACCATCCCAACTCTCCTTTCATGAGCACTCATTGCTGATATCTCCAATCAGCCGGAGCTCCCTGGGGGTGGGCAAGGTGCTCACTCGCTCTGAGCCTCAGCCTGCTCACTTGTAAAGTGGGGTGATAGCATCTACCATGGGCTGTTCTCGTGAACATTAGAATATAGTCAGGGGCCTTAGCATAGTGTTTGGCATGTGATCAGTATATGTCAGGTTCTATTACGTACCTAGAGCCATCTTTGAGGAGTTTACAACAGAGTCAGGGTGAAAGTGTTAATGCACATGAGGTCACAGAGATCAGTACAACACAGAACGCTGGAGGTGCTTAATTGTGTTGTCTACACTGTCTGTGCTATAGGTCAGCAGACAAGGGTAGGAGAAGGCTTCATGGAAGAAGTGGCCTGGAGGTGGTCCTTGAGGGTGGGCAAGACTGTGTATAGGTGGAGAGAGTGATGGGGCTGGCTTAGCTGAATTCTAGAATCAAAGTAAATGAACCAGAGGCAGTCTGGGGAAGCAAGCAAACCCTGGTCCTGCACTTATGTACCTGTGGAATCTTGGCAAGTGACTTAAGCTCTCCAGCCTCAGTTTATTCATGTTAAAAAAGATTATTATACCCCTCATAGGATTGTCATGAGGATGAAATGAGATATATATGGGAGGTGCCTGGCACTGGGTTTAGGACATAGTAAGCCCTCGATTACTGAACAGGCTGGAATGGCCTGGACTAGAGTGTGGCTAGGACAGACCTTTTAGAGAAAAGTGAAATGAGTTGATGATATTGAACACTACCAGTCATCTCTCCAAGCAAGCGAGGAAGGAGAAAGAGGACAGGGTTTCTGAGAAGGAAGGTTTGTGTGGCCTCGGAGAGACAGCATCAGGGCTGAAAGGAGGACCTGTCCCTTCTCTCCAACTGGCAGGCAGTAAGTAATACAGCTCTGCCTTTCCTGTCTGCCGTGGTCCCATCTGTGAAATGAGGGTGTTCTTTGGATGATTTCCAAGGTCCGACCCAGTCCTAACATCTCTCCAGAGGAGAGGTGCCTTCTTCCTACAGGGTTCAAGCCTGCTTTTATAAATCAAGATTTATTGGAACTCAGCCACGCCACTGTTTATGTTAAGTCTGTGGCTGTTTTCATGAGACAATGATACAGTTGAGTAGTTGTGACAGAGACCACTCTATGGCCTGCAACGTCTAAAATATTTGTATCTAGGCTTTCAAGAAAAAAATTTGTCAACCCCTGTTCTAAAGTGTTTCCAAGAGTCAGGGATAGAAGGTGGTTTTTGTTTTTGTCTGTTAGTGTTGGTCCAGTGAGTTGTGAGGGGCTTCTGGATTCCCCAATCAGCCTCAGGCAGTGGAGCTGTGCGGAGGCTAAGAGGTCTTTTTTTTGAAAACTATTATAGGGGTCAATCCCACCACAAAACCACACCTGAGGGTCTCACTGAAAACCACACAAAATTTCATGGAGAAAAGAGGTTACTCCCAAACCCAAGAAGGCAGCCCCCCCACTCAGAAGATGGACTTAGGAGAAGCTCGGCAAAGTCACGTGCACCTGGCTGCAAATTTACTTCTCAGAGATTGACTCCTCTCCCAGGGTATTTGCATTTGGGTCTTACATTCGTTTTGTCTTGTGGGGTTTGAACTCTGTAAGAAAGAAGGGGAGAAGGGTGAGGGAGTGGGGGCATGTGGTGTGTGTGAGTTCATCTCAGAGGACCGGGTGGACATTGTTTCACGTGGCTCAGGACCTTCCCAGCATCTCTCAATCACATACCTGGTCCCTGACTATCCTTAATTGTTTCACAATGCAGCAGCAACTTCTTTGGCGTCAAACGTTCTAGGGCATTAGAGGCTGGGAGTTCTACAGAATGGTTAGTGCTGTTCTTGGTAGCTAGTCTGAGTTGAAAGGACGCTGCCCCTCGTCTAGAGGGGAAAAACTCTGAAGCAAATGCTACTCTGGGGAAGGAAGCATGAGGCCACAAGGTGGCGCTCCAGCCTTGACGGTCTGCCTCCCCCATCTGGTGAGAAGGAGGCTGTTTAATTCAGTGACGGCATGCGCCCCAGAACGAACTCCCAGCAGGAACCCCGGTCTGGCTGAAACTGTCTGTCCAGCCCCAAAAGGAACACGGTTCTCTCAAAGAGTGAGACCCAACAGAACCAATCTCTTTCCTTCAAAATTCTGCAGAATAGAATCCCTGTGTTTCCTGAGGGATACCAGTTATCAGAGGACAGGATGGGAGAGAGATTCAAGGAGACAGACATTTTAGAAGTCACCCTCCATCCTCTCGTAGGTCTTGGATTTCCAGCCGCACTTGAATTTAAAATTGTTTTCTAATTTCAAAAATCACAAATGCTCATTGTAGAAAACTCAGACAAGTTTAAAAAAGAAAATAAAAATCATGTAGTGCCATCTATCAGAGACAGCAACTGTTAAGATTTGGCACATTTTCTTCTCATCTTTTTACAGCATTATATATGTATTTTTATCAGAGTAAAATAACACTATATGTAGCAGTTTGTATCTGGCTTTTTCACTTAACACTTATTATGAGAATTTTCTGTTTTGTTAAATTTCTTCAAAAATGTTAATTTTAACAACTACATAGTATTCTTAGATGTACCACAATTTTTGTTACCATTCCTGTTTTTGGACATGTAGCTTGTTCTTCATTCTTTCTTATTATAAATGGCGTATGATAACCATTGTTTTATATAAGTTGTTTGTGTCTGTCACATTTTTCTAAGGCCAAGTGGAAAAGGGAGGTTAGAGTTTATCTCTGGGGGCTAAAGACAGATTACACTGGATCTGATAGCTAGAAATTGTCTTTGCTCATGCAGGTGGTGGAACTATTGATCTAGTTTTTGTCAGAGGGACTCAAGGGGTGGCTTTTGTGGAAGGTGCCAGAAGGTGGGTCAGTAGGTGTGTGATGGGCAGCGTTTGCTTGGGTCTGGCCCTGGCAGAGGCTGCGATGGTTGAAGTCAAGATGCTCATTTCTGAGGCCGGCCCCATGGCTGAGTGGTTAAATTCATGCACTCTGCTTCGGGGGCCCAGGGTTTTGCCAGTTTGAATTCTGGGTGTGGAGCTCGCACCGTTCATCAAGCCATGCTGAGGGAGCATCCCACAGAGCAGAGCCAGAAAGACCTATAACTAGAATATACAACTATGTACTGGGGGCCTTTGGGGAGAAGAAGAAGAAAAAAAACCGCTTAGCAACAGATGTTAGCTCAGGTGCCACTCTTTAAAGATAAAAAGATGCCCATTTCTAATCAAGGAGGGAAGTGATGATGGAAGGGACATCGGCCAGGAGGGAAGGATAGAGAGACCTGTCAGAGTGAGGGAGCCTCGACACCGTGTGGAGGCCAGATGGGTAGAATGTCTCAGAGGGCTGCTGAGGGAGTCCCATGAGGAAAAGTATGTAAAAGCTGGCCAGATGAAGGGGGCACAGGTCCATAGTACCTTATCCACGAGGCTTAGGGCCAGAAACCACCCAGCTTCCAGAATGGTTCAGCTTTGGATTGGTTCTGGTTACATGTGGTAGGTAACGTCCCCGCAGGGGCTGGGGCAGGAACCTGTAATCAAACACATCAATCTCTCTGCGGAACATGGATGCCTGTTTCCACTAGCTGGGATAATTAAAGACCACAACTAGCTTCACTTGAGTTCAGACCACATTATGCCATTAAATTAGTTCTGAAAAGTCAGTTTGCTGCCAAATTATTTATGAAAAAATCTTCAGAGTTCCTTAGGTTTTGGAGTTAGGCTAAAGAATTATGGACCTGTATCATCATTGAGATGAATAATTTATTTTCACACTATTTTGAATGAGGGTGCTAACATTTCCTGTGTTTTCACTTGTTCTTAAAAGATGACCCCGGAAGCGTATGAGAAGCTGGGAATTCCTGTAGGGAAGGAGATTGCCAACATGTGTCGTTTCTATCAAACGAGGCCAGACTGTGATGTCAAGCTCACCCACCGACTAAACCCCAAGGTCAAAAGCTTCAGCCAGTTTATCTCAGAGAACAAGGGGGCCTTCAAGGGCATTTAAGCTGTTCGAACAGGCCCCTGACCACATAACCTCCTTCCTCCCTGATCCTTGTCCTCTTCCAGCACAACCTCTACGTTCACATGACATGTTCGAATGCAATGGTTTGTGACCCCAGAGCCTTCCCGGCAATTGTCTCTTCGGCAGGAAGCACTGCGGTGGTGACGTGACACACATGTCACTTTCCAGCTAGAGATGAGGGTGGAGCACCTGTTTGTTAAGTGAGAAGCCCCAAACCTATCACTTTTCGTAGCTCTCTCTCCCCAGAAGCCAACTTCAGAAAGCTCTGGCCCGAGGAACTTGGAGCTTCCTCCCTCACATGGATGGGGGGCCACTCAGCTGCGAAAGTGACCTTGAGCCCTGGCTCGGAAACTCCACTAGGCAGCTCCAGTGTCCTCGGGTGCATTGCCACATTCTCAGGGAACTATTCTGTAATTTCAATTCCTTACAACAAAAATCTTTGGAGAGGACTTTGTGGTGTTCAATGAACCAGCACAAGTATTGGAAACTCTAAAGTCAGTTTGGCTTCAAGGTTGGAAGTTTGTTCTCTGCTTCGTTCATTCCATCATCAGTTGACTCATCACTCAGTTATTCATCAAGCCTTCATTTATCCACTCCACAAACTTGGTCTTTAGCACCAGCACCAATGATGCATTTGTGGACTTCTCTCCCCTCCTGTTTTCTTGCTGGAGTGGTCCACTCTCCAAAGGCTGCCATGGCTCATTACAGATTGTGGTTGGGTCTGTGTCATGTCAGGGCAAGAGGGCCATGTAACCATGTAGCTACAAGTGAAACCCAGAGGCTCTGCAGTGGCTGAAGGCCAGGTGCTGAGGCAAGGGTTGGCTAAAGGTGGAGAAGTGGAAAGAGGAGGGGACTGGAGGGCCCCATCGTCCCTTTCTTCGTGTGTCTCTGGCTCAGCAGTTTCCACACCGTGTTGTAATTGTCTGACTTACTGTGCTCCTCTTAGCTGTGAGAGACTTGCACTACTCTGTATCCTGGTGCCTGGTCCCTGATAGGTGATTAATAAATGTTGATTGACTAAATGAGTGAGTGGAGTTAATTGATCACATCATTATAGGAAAAGGGGAATAAACAGGTGCATAGGTTGGAGAGTGGTAAGAACCAGCCACTGATACCTGAAGGGTGAGAGGTTGTCCACCTCTCAGACAGGAGGTGAGCCCCACTGCTCTGAGGCAGGCAGTGTACAGCACTGGGAGCAGAAGAGCAAGGAGGGGATGGTGGTGCCAGTGTGAGGGGACAAAGTGGCCTAGGATCTTCCTCATAGGAGGAACCTTGGCAATTCCAAACATAGCCTTTTTGGTCTCTTAAGACATCCAGGTAAGTCTTTGTTGAATGAATGAGGTTGAAGTTATTGCAGACAAATGCTGATTCTTGGAGAAATCACAGTCACGGTGCATTTGAGGACCACTCTCCTCTTCACAGTGCTCTCTCCTCATCTGCTGAGCAATCAACTCGATGCAGCTCCAGTTCTCAACTGTGAGAGACAAGTCTGGATAATTTGTAAAAAGGGAAAAGAAAACCAAAACTCTAAACTGAAAATAAGTGGTTTATTACTCATCCAAGCAGACCAGGCAGGAAGAATGGCTGCCTTTTCCTAAATAAACCTCAGCATCCATGAACTGGAGAGTGTCTGCAGGCCAGCAGGTCCCCTGACCCCTTGTGTGTTCACTGGGGTGCCAGGTTGGTTCTTTCAGCCTTTGGGTAAGGCTGGGGTAGCTCTGTGCCAGCCCCGCCATTGTTCCTGGACAGCATGAGGAACCCCTTCTGGATTTAGAAGCAAACTCTACAGTGGCCGATCTGAAATGAGACTGTGCCTTTTAGGGGCCTGGTTTGCATCCCCATCTCACACAACCAACGACAGGAACGACTGTGAAAGTAAGTCTCAAACACTTACTTACTTGTTGACAGTGGGCAAGGGACGCCACCCCCAGCTTCTCCTCTCCCGCCAACCGTCTCCCAGCTGAGGGAGAGAAATCTTCCCTCGGGAGTTGCTCAGAGGTGAGAGAAGCCCAGAAGGTTGAAATGGGGCTGCACACCCTGCAGTGAAGAAGCCACCCTCTGCCATCTTGGGGATGGGTTGGGGGTGATGGAACAGAAATGATGCAGAAGGAGACATCTCTCTGTGATTCTAGAAATGTTCTTAGAAACCCAAGGTATGAAGTCTGATAATGCCGGATGTGAGTCCTGCCTCTGCCAATGACTAGTTGTGTGAATTTGGCCAAGTCTCTCGACTCCTCTGGGCTTCAGATTCCCCATCCTCATAAGGGGCTGCTGGGCGGACTAAAGGATTGAAAGTGTGAGAAGCACTTTGGACGATCTTTGGCTGATAGTAGGTGCTCAATAAACAGTAGCCGTAGTTATTACTGAGAGTAATTCCTGCCCTGGCTCCTTCATACAGCACCCCGAGGTCTGAGTTGCCCACGGGCTGTTCCCAGTCCCCCTCTGACCTGCCCCTGACTAGTGGGACTGTGGGTTCATCGTGCCTTGAAGGCCCTTTGTCAGGGGCTCCTCTCGGCCCAGCTCCCTTAGCCGCCACTAGATGGCAGGATGAGTCTGGCATCAGAAAGTGTTGCTCCAAACCTTGTCCCAAGTGGGTTTCTCCAGCGGCTTTCTTTGGGAAGGAGGCTCCAGGGCAGATAGATGGTGTGTATTACAGCCCTTCCGTCTGTCTCTTTCAGGCTCTGTTTGTCACCCTCCAAGGTCTTTTCAACAGACAGGTGCTGGGCACCTTCCCTGGTCCTTGCCCTGTGGGATTAAGATCCTTCTCTGTCCCCAATTTGGGATGAAGGAAAGGAAGGGAATAGCCAAGGTTTTATCCAAAGGCTCCAGCGCCGGCCCGACTCCCCGTAAGGAGAGCCCCGGGCGCCCCAGGGACGCAGAGCGCTGCTCTCCAGCCCGGAGCAAGGGGCCGAGCCGGGGTGCGCGCTGCCGCAGCTGACCGCTCCACAGCATCCTCTCCCACCAGGGGACCCTTCCAGCTCTGAAGTCCCACCACGACTGCACTAGGGGCAGAGACAATTCCCCAAAGGAAGTGGGGGCCCTGTGAGGAAAAGGCAGTGCCTGCTGGGCAGCCCCGAAACAAACACCGTGCCCTCTGCAGAGCGGCTGTTCCCGGGCGGAAGTGAAGGGCGGGCACTCAGAGCAGGAGTTTAAAAACGCCCCAGAGCGTGAGTTGTTACAGCATTTCTGAAGAGCCGCTCAGCTGACTGTGGCGAGAGGATTAAGAATGTGCACACCGTTTGACTTGGCCATACTCCTTCTAGGAAGCTATTGCAAGTAAATAAACAAATATAAATTAGAACAAAAATTCCAGGATTTCATATGGAAGTGTTGTTTATGAGAGTAAAAAATGGAAATAAGCTAAATGTCCCGCATTAAAGGAATGGATAGTTAAATCATTGAATAGTTTTAAAATTCCCTTAAATTTTAAGTTCTTTAAAACCAGCGTTTGTAAAGAATTTTTACTGAAAAGAGCTTATTGCGTTTTGAGGGAAAATGTTGGCTATAAAATAACATTGTATTTAGGTTAATCCCAACTGTAAGGTATATATGTATATAGTAACATATTGGGAGGAAAAACACCAAAATGTTAATAGTAGTTTTCATTGAATTTAGAGAATTTGATTAATCTCTATTTTCTGCTTTTAAATTCCCCCTTCCCCCCAAATAAAAATATGTAACTTTTATATTGAAATTTTATGTGAAACAAGTTATTTTAGAAGTGTAATACCTATCATCGATTGTTCTAATTCTTCCTTATATTACGGTCAATATACTAACTGTTATTTATGAGTCTTTACTATGTACCAGCCACTGTGCTAGGAGCTGTATATCCGTACTTTCGCTCAATCCTTGTACCCACACTCTAGTAAGATTATCTCCTCATTTTACAGATAAAGGAACATATTCAAAGAGTTTCTGTAATTTGTCTGAAGTCACACAGCGCCAGGGTTTAAATTCGAGTCCCGGTGTCTCTAAAGTCCATGAGCTTTCCACCAGGTCAGAAGTGGGATCAGTGCAGTTCTCAAGTTATGAAAGGACTGGTCATCCAATTCATTCAGAATTCAGTTGTTTGGAATTTGGGACACGTTTTCTCTTAGAAACACTGTGGAAATTCTAACCTGCAACACTGTCTAAAGATCAACCTGCCCAAAGCTGGTGAAACCACATCGGCTGCTATGCTGGGAAACCGCAGCTTTCAATTAAATGTTTCTTGCTAACCCTTTCTCCCAGATGCACACACAAGAGAATAATGAAACTAATTCAGGGGTGAGGACAAGGCAGTGCGTGGGGAAGTCATGAGGGGGCTTATCCCCAAAGCCCTGTTGGGTACAGAAAGAGAAAGCGGAGCCGTGGTGTGCCTCGGGGTACAGGCAGAAGCCATGAGGCCTGAGTGGCTGACTAGGAGGGATACGTCCAAGATAGGGGTGGTGGGGCGGAGTGTGGAAGCCCTGCATGGAAACCCAGGGAGCCCCCAGGAGGTCTTGGGGGTGTCCAGTCCAAAGGTTTCCAGAGCCAGGCAGGTACATGAATGAAGCAGGCCGGATGTGACCCAATAGGGCATGGTGGGGACTGTGGCGATGAGGGAGTATGTGACCCACCTACGGGCATTGAAAATAAATGTTAACAGAAACACAGTGACAACCAAACATAGCTTGCCTCAGCTGTTCCTAAAAAAGGTAGTTTTCTGGCCCCAGGGTTTAACAGCCAAAACTTGTGATTT
>NW_025797176.1:0-5534 GCF_021613505.1 Equus quagga | reverse complement strand
CTCATACACACTGTCAGTACTCAGTAGTTCTTTGTTAAAGGACCTCTTGGCGCCTCTCATGATCTGTAATGAGAGGCAGTTTGCAAATAGGAAACTGTTTTGTTCAGCTGGAAATGAGAGAGAAGTGGAGCCGTGTGTCTTCTGTAAGCTCCCAACACTTGGTCAAACGGAACTCCCATCCCATTCAGAAAAGACTGTCAGAGACTGGGAGTGGGAGGACAGGATGTGGGAAATACTTTTATATTTTATTTAGCGTATTTTATGGTTGTAGAAATTTAATTCAAGGTTTTAGTAGTTGCTATAGCAATGACTATGATCAAAGTAGAGGAGTAATGGACATAAGGGTGAGGAATTGTTCTATGGCTTGATGTTGAACCAGAGAAAAGATCTACTGAGCCAGAAAAGAAAGTGCTGGGCATGAAGAAAGCTCCAAAAAAATTAGAGAAGACAGCAAGAAACAATCTAGTTCTTTCAAAACAGTACCCCAAAGAGCAGGGCAGGTCATGGCACACCCCAGAGACTCCATCTGGTGAGAATCCAGAGGGCGAGGAGGTGAGGAGGTATGGAGGGGCAGCTGGAGGGGTTGAGGGAGGGCTGGGCAGAGGAGGCCAGTACAAGAGGAGGCAGGGCAGACCCAAGCTTATCACCAGATCCCAGATGTCCTGTGAAGCTACATGCTGGGGAGAGGCTCTGCACATTTGCTTGGATCTCCTCTGACATCCAGGTCTATGGAGCTCCTGGAGGGCAGACAGCATCTGGGTGGGGTGGGGAGAGATGCACCTATGTGAAGAGGGTGAGGGATTATTCCGCATTGAATTCCTCCTTTCTCAGGTGACTGGATTCTGGCCACCCCGTGCCTCCCCCTCTCATTCTTGGCCTGCCTCAGTCCACCTGAGGCATGCAGGCGGCTGCTCCAACCACATGCCCTGTCAGGACCTGTTGCTTTGTGAGGAAGAATGCAAGAATATCAAATCCCTTCAAATGCTGAAAGGGAGAGTCCTGCTTTGTGGAGGTATGGGGGTGTGAATAGTTATAGTACAGAATCAGAATATAGAACAATTAAAGAATGGACCCCAGGACCCAGAATAAGAGAGAGAGAGAATTGAATCTTTTTGCTCCTTGAGTGCATGAAACCAGAGGTAGCGGAAGTCCTCTGTCTCCTAGCTCCTGGTGAGTAGGTGTAGCACCGCCCCCACCCCCACCCCAGCAAGGCTGCTGCTGCCTTTCTGAGCTGGAGGGCCCCAAGACCTGAGATTTGCCCAACCGCCAGCACCCACAACTGCATCCCCCAAACGAGCAAACACATGTTCTGGTAAGGTCACTAGGCAAGAACTCCTAAGCACCTTGCCAGGAGATGGGGTGCCCTCCTTCAGAACCCATCTGGACACACAGCACCACCTAGAAGCCTTTGTATATGCCCAGAGGGGCAGCACAGTTAGGGTTAGGGGTGAGCTCTGCAACCAGGCAGGACAGGAGTACTGCTCTCACTGTCTGCAGCGTGGCCCCAGACAGGTGCCTTGACCACTCTGCATGCCTCACTTTAACAACTGCCATGTGCAGCCCTCAGAGTATCTGCCACATGGGGTTGTGAAGACTTGAGTAAGTGCCTAGATAGAAAGCAGTTAGAGTGGTGCCTGGCACATAGTAGTAGATTCTTAGTAAATGTTAGCCCTTACCACTATCACATGCAGATGACTTATCATGCAAATATTTGTATGCTTTGGCTGCATTTCAGGGACTTTGAACCTGTCTTCTCATTCAGTGTCACATCCTCAAGAATAGCTGTGATATTGGTTGCTCCTTGGGTCATCCCTACAGCATTCAAATGGCATTCATAAGTGCCCCTGACTTCCAGCCTGCTGCAGCTCCTCAACAGGACTGGAATTCCTCCAGGATCTATGTCCTAAATGGGCATGCCCAGAAGGAGCCAAGGCAGGAGCAGTTCAGCTGCTGTGAGGTGATTAAGAGAGTCCTCATTATATGCGGCAAAAATATCTTCCCTGCAAAAATGCTCAGCTAGGAATGCAATAGTTTACTTTCATAGGATGCTGACTCTTGGTCAACTTGGAATCCCTGTTGGTTGAGCATCCAGCAGCTTTCTCCTTATAAAAATAGTGTCCTAGAAGTGCGCAAGTTACTTCGAAAGAATCCTTTCTTAGACCTGTTATTAACCACCAAATTGTAATCCATTGCTATGTGAGTTTTAGAGTGTTTTGTTATCTGGGCTTAATTTAAGCTATGGTTGTGTATTTGTGCATGTGAGTATGTGTACACACACATACATGAACTCACACTTACACCCAGTGGGACTTTCTCCTCTCCAATTTCTGTCTTCACTCCTCAGCTCCACCTGTTTTTGCACTTACTTGCATGTCTTGCCTATGAAGCCTCCAGATGTGTGCACATGATCTTCTGCTCCTACATGAAGGAGATGACCTCTCTTTCATTGTTGACTATTTCTAGTCCCTACACAGAAGACTATGGGAAAATAGAAACCATGTGGGCTCAGATAATAAAGGAGAGCTGGACACAGTCTTGGGATCACAGGTAACAGATAGGCCTCTGGGTCTTTGAATGCAACCTTCAGCCCAAAGGCTGCCCCTGAGCACTGCCTCCTTACGCTAGTCTGCAGGAGCAGCACTCTGCCCATTTATGAAGGCAGCAGGCACAGGAGAGTAAGCTGGCACATGCCGACTGCCAAGAGGATGGAAGAGTAAACCCTGAGTCAGCTAGGCCACACAGACTCTACATGGTCATACTAAGTTGGTTCCTTAATTTTCTCCACTGGGAAGAACACATAACCTTGAAAAATATAAACAGTTGAAGTAAGTGCTGATATGATATGACCCACAATAGTAATCACTATAGGAGCCCGTATAGAAGCTCATATAGCTGTCGTTTCATGGATAACATCAAGCTAGATAAATGTGAGGGAAAGAGGGAGGTAGATAGGGAAAGTAAAGAAAAAGAAAAAAGAGAAGAGGCAAGAGGGGAAAAATTAAATGCTGAGAAAGAGGAAGAAGAGCATGAACTTCACCCTTGTCTCGAGATGGCCAGGTGTGTCGTACAGCAAAATAAAGAGCTGTGTTTACCTTCTCTTTAGGAAAACACCACTTCTGATGGATATGAAGGGGGAAGTAGCTGAGCACAGGCTCCAGGAATAATAAACAAATCAAGACTTCAGGCTCTATGGGGAGCAGGAAAGGGCTGCCTTGCTCACAGTAGTGTCCCTGTGCATCCCATTCTTGTGGCCCATGGCCAAGCCTGACAAATCTGAGGGTAGAGTAGGATGATAAAGAGCTCTTAGGATTGGACTACATGCTTTCAGGCTCACCTTTTCCCTCTGGTTATGACATAAATAACAAGTAGCTGGGGGAAGTAAGCATGGAGTGAGCACCTTGACCTCAGAATGGAATGAAGGCCACTGTAGGGGTCCAAGAGTATAGTCCATGTTTCAGTGGAAGTGAGAGCATGTACTCATCCAAGGCAGTTCCCTTCTCTCTGGAAGGTAAATTTTGGTGTACTGATGGCACTGTCTGAGAGCACCAACAGTTCAGGGGAAGCTGGCTAGAATACAGAGTCTCAGGCCCCCAGTCATGCTGAATTAGAACTCTCAATTCACTAGATCTTACAGTGACACATAGGTATATATGAGGAGTTCAGCTCTAGATGGCCTGGAAACCAACCAAGCATGGCCCTCAACGTAGTAAAGACTTTACAATCACATCACACATTGCAAAAAGAAATCACTTATTTGACCTGGAGAAATGAAAACTAAGGTTTGATTTAATTGCACTGAGTCCTAAAAGAACAACAAAAAAAAATGGGAGTTGTTTTAATCCAAATCCTAACCTAATTTTACCCATACTCAAAGAAATTTAAAAAGAAAAAGGAAATGGTCTTTATTGGAGCCAGAAATAACTTGGTAAGCCATAATAAGGAAGAACATCTTGATAGACTGTGAGTCCAGCAATAGGATACATTATTTCTTTATTGGATTATGAGAAGATGGCCTAAGTAAGCAGCAGTCCTGGAGAGTTGAGTAGATCATGGACTTATTGACTGGGAAGGAGTAGAACTGATGTGCTTTTGAGGGCCTGCTAGTAAATCAAATATTTAAAAGAAATTTTACCTCACTATGTACATCAAATGGATGAAGTCTCCCTAGTTGCCTTTCACTCATGTGTCCATTCACATACAGAGGCACATGTACAGAAACATCAGGAGCAACATGGGAGTGTGAAGATGTACCAGAAATCCCCTTGGTATGTCATTATATCTTCACGCCATCACTGACATCCTTTGGGTGCTGAACAGCATGGCCCTCATCCTTAGTAATTTGTGGCTTGCTTTGTACTCATGCCGAGATTTAATCCCTCAAGAAAATATTCCTCCCCCAAGACACACATCCTCTTGTTGATCTTCACCTCCCCCTGCCTGTTCAGCCTACACTGCCCCGATTATGTGGCCCAGCCACACACATACACAGAGTACCCTGCCTGAGGGGGTGTCAGGCAAAAGGACATTTAAATAAATAGGTAAAATATGGGCTCTTCTTTCTCCCCTTTGCCTGAAGCACACTTTCACAACTTCCCCTCTCTGTGCCACCAACACCCACTAACAGTCTCCACTGCCAATCACCTGGCAATAGTTTTCTCCCAGTCCTACACAAAATGGAGTTTGAAGGAAATACATATGCCTGGGTGAAAAATTCCAGTAAAGAAGGAAACAAGACTTTTAAATTCCTGTCATTGGAGAATCTTTTGAGTATGTCAATCACTGTTTTGATCAAAAAAGTTAGTAGTGCGTGCTTAATCATTAATAGCAAAATCTTCTCATTGTTCCAGCACTGAGTAACAAATCACAAAAGTAATATTATTGAAAACTATCAAGTCAAATCCTCATTAATGAGTCAGAGAGACAGTTAATAGAGCTCGAAGGAGTGGGACCATCTGTGCATTAGCAGAAAAATTTACCACTCCTTCTCTCATCCATGAACATTGCTAATGGGATCATACTGCTACTTATTTCTTAATGTATCTCTCCTTGTCTTTCTGAACAAATCCATCCTGTAGATGTCTCTCAGAGCTGGAAGAAAATTATTCAGATTTTCAGGGTCCAGTAACAAATAGCATTTGGTTTTACAAGAAGCTTATGTGTTGATTCTGATAGAAAAGAACAACTAGCCGCCACCTTAAAAGAGCCTTCTAATCTTAACAAATCCCTGTTTCCATGAATGATTGGTATTCTCTCTCTCCCAAGATCACCCACTGGTTTATACACAGCTTGAACCCGTATATGTCAGATCAGTTTGCTTCTTGAAAACCATAATAAGGAAAAGAATTCACAACCAACAGACTGAATGAAGACAGCCGAGGTCTCACCATGGCCTGTGGCAGGGAGGGAGAGGTAAAAAGTGTGGTGTTTGTCTCTCTCTTTTCATAGCCATGTTGTTATAGACAATCAAATGGCGGATGTAAGAGTGATAGCCTCCCTTTGCAGAGTCTGTTGTGAAGTCAGTGGAGTGGAGGAGA
>NW_025797175.1:0-4399 GCF_021613505.1 Equus quagga | reverse complement strand
ACCAGAGACAGAATTAGCCTGAGGCAGGACGGGGCTGTGTGTGAGCTAGAGATCCGTGGCCTGACCGTGGCAGACGCCGGGGAGTACTTGTGTGTGTGCGGGCAGGAGAGGACCTCAGCCACACTGACCGTCAGGGGTAAAGACTGTGTGTGCCCACGTGGAGCAGCGGCTTCGTGTCTGAGGACTTGGTCGCATCCCCTCACTCTGCCTTTGTCTGTGTGTGGTCTTTCTGGTTCTCTCTTTGTTTCTTGCATTTCTGCAGCATGGTCTGCTTGTGTGAGGTCTGTCTCAGATAAACAGTAGAGAACAAGGCCCTTGTTGCCCTCAGGGGGGGTCACATCTGGGGAGGTTGAGGGCAACCACACAATACCAACAGTGGGGTTATGATCGTCCTGAGGCCTTGGCGGTCGGGGGAGTGACGTGCCAAGAGAGAAGCTGGGAAGTAACTCAGTGTGGTTCTTGAGGCAGGGATGCAACAAGGGGTGATCGAGGGAAGGAAGCCAGGCACCCATGATGGGCCATGAGAGAGCCATGTGGGGAGTCCCAGGGACTACCATCCAGCATCTAGGTGCTATGGGAGGTGAGGTCTCGGGATGAAGGGTGAGGTGGAGGTGAGTTGAGGTGGAGGTGAACTGGGTGTGAGGTAGAGGTGAGGTGGGTGTGGAAGTGAGGCAGGTGTGGAGGTGGAGACGAGGCAAGGTGAAGGTGAGATGGAGGTGAGGGGTGTGGGGAAGTGAGGTGGAGGTGAGGTGGGTGTGGAGGTGAGGTGAGTGTGGAGGTGAAGATGAGGTCAGGTGGAGGTGAGATGGAGGTGAGGGACCTGGGGGAGGTAAGGTGGAGGTGAGGTGAGTGTGGAGGTGAGGTGGAGGTGAGGGGGGTGTGGAAATGAGGTGAGTGTGGAGATGGAGATGGGGTGAGCTGGAGGTGAGATGGAGGTGAGGGGCACGGGGAGGTGAGGTGGAGGTGAGATGGGTGTGGAAGAGAGGTGAGTGTGGAGTGAGGTAGGTGGGTGTGGAGGTCTGTGTGTGGAACGTGAGGTGTGAGGTGAGGGTCTGTGTGTGGATAGAGCTTGGCTGTGGAAGCAGAGAAAGGAGGGTCAGAGAAGGCCATGAGGAGGGGACCCAGAGCCAGAAAGGGCATATGCATGTCCGCCTGGGACGGGGATTCATGCCTGTTGTCCGTGGCTGCATCGATTGGCTCTCAGCACCATCCATGGGAGACAGTCTGTTGGGCTGGGGCTAGGATGTGGGATGAGAGGGCACAGGCCAGTGGGGGTGGTGCATGGTCAGCTGGAGCAGGAGGGCTGGCCACAGGCTAGGGGCTTGCAAGGCCACGTCCTATGAGGGGCAGACAGCCGATGGCATCCCGTGAATAGGGGGAGGTGGGAGCCTCCTTTGTAGTGGAGTAGCCACCATGTGGGGCTCTCTCGTGGCCCATCATGAGTGTCCTGGCTTCCCTCCCTCGATCACCCCTCCTTGCATCCCTGCCTGGAGAACCACGCTCTGAGTTACTCTCCTGGCATGTGCCGCCGCACCCCCAAGGCAGGTACCTGTGTTGCCAGCATCATGTCTGTGGCCCATTTCTTGTCTGCAAGCTTCAGAGTCTGATGGTCTGTGTGTCCGTCTGACCTTCCCCAGCCCTAGCCACCCAATTCACAAAAGTTCTGAGGCCTGAGCAGGCCACTTGAGAGGCCACATCCACACTGTGCTGTGAGCTGAGCAAGGTGCCCTGTGCTACGGTGGAAGGGGCTGGAGACTCGCAGACATGGGGAGTCAGGATAAGGCCTGGCTATGGTGTGGCTGGTGGCCTGGTCAGCTCCCCATGCCTGGGGTCCTGGTCCTCAGTAGCCATTCTGAGGGCCTAGTCACTTACTATGGGGGAAGCAGACGAGACAGAGGTGGGGTGAGGCTGCCTGCCACGTCCTGGAGGGTCTCAGCAGCAGCATTGGTGAAGGGGCATGGAGGCGGGCGTGTCTCAGAGAAAGCAGAGGAAAGGACAGCTCTTCAGGTGCACAGGGGCCTCATGTCCTGACCTCTGGTGGGTCCCACTCACACAACAAGGACGGTCAGAGAAGAAAAGGATTCTGGAGGCTGGGCAGGGCCATCACGTGCACAAATGTTCAGACCTTTGGGGAGAGGCCAGGCCACCATGCCGCCTCGACTGCATGGACGGAGCACAGCATCCCCAGTATGGAGGCAGCAGGCCCTCTAGCTGGTCAGACCCACCAAGAGACTGTGGAGGATGTAGGCTTGGAGGCCCATCGCATGATCTGAGCAGCTTCCACCCCGGGAAGTGCTGCCAATGGCCCAGGAGCAGAGGACCCAAGTTGACCAGCTACAGTTGGCCCAAGAGAGCTGCTTGCAGAAGTGTGCAGCTCCTAAGGACACCTGCTCAAGTGTGACTGGCCAGGAGAAGGGCAGCTCCTGCTTCCCTCCTGGCTGGGATGTTCTTTGCTCTGGTCAGCCCTGGTCAGTCCCAGGCTCTGGCCTCAGGAGCAGCAGGAATTGACGAGATGGGGGCACTGGTGCAAACTCATGGGAGAGTTTAAGCAGCCTTTTTGGTGTCTCCTTCCCCAGCTGTACTTGTCATGATCACAAAATCACCAAGAAATAGGGAGCCGCAGAGAGGGCCACAGCCACGGTCTGGTGTGAGCTGGACAGTCAGGCATGTGTAGAGTGGGGAAGGGGCCTGGGCCCTCAAATCTAGCATCAGATGCAGTCTGATGAAGGACTGGTCATTGTCTCTGTCCATCCTGTGACCACTGTGGTCATTTCCATGAGGACCCTGACCTGAGGTCCTCAATGAGGATCCCAGCATCTCCACCTCCTCGCTGGACTTCACCCAGATGAACCTGGCCCAGTCTATCCTTACCCCCACGGTTCTGCTTACCCACTCGTGTGTCCAGGCTTTTATTCCTTGTTTGCTCCAGAGTGTGAATGTTTCATTGTCCAGTGTCCATGTCCAGACCCCCAAATTCTCCAGTGAGTCTAATGTTCTCTGTGTCCCTCTGACCATCCCCAGCCCTGCCTGCCAAGTTCACCAAGGGTCTGAGAAAGGAAGAGGCCACAGAGGGGGCCACGGCCACACTGCGCTGTGAGCTGAGCAAGGCGGCCCCCGTGGAGTGGAGAAAGGGCTCTGACACCCTCAGAGCTGGGGACAGAGTCACCCTGAGACAGGACGGGGCCATGTGTGAGCTGGAGATCCATGGCCTGGCCATGGCGGATGCCGGGGAGTACTCATGTATGTGCGGACAGGAGAGGACCTCGGCCACGCTGACCGTCAGGGGTAAGACCGTGTGTTGTGGGGCCAAGCTGTGTTTTGGCATCCAATTATTCACTTCATGACATCCATCAGCGTTCATTCCATGTTCTCTCCCATCTCAGTGTCCCCCTCTTCCCGTAACTCCACACAGTCCCTTCTGCCTCCTGGGCAGTTGTACAAACCATGAGAAGCCAGCATCGGGGCCACTTCCCACCCCTCATGTCCCCACTGGTGGGGTCCTGTTGGAGTCTGTGTGCTTTCCTCTGTCCTGTCGTGTCCTGCCTCTAGAGTTCTCCAGAGAATCTGATGTTCTCTGTGTGTTTCTGACACTCCCAACCCTGCCCGCCGGATTCATACACAGCATGAGGCCTGAGGGGGCACGGAGTGGACCACGCCATACTGTGCACATACTGGCCAAGGGAACGCACACCCCACAGTCTGTCCTTGGCACCCCCAACACATGGCTTGTGTGCCCATGGGTTTCTGTCATCTCTGTGCTGTCCATGTCCTGTGTCTTCCACGTGTTCAGAACATAATTGTTACCATGTTGTTCTTGCTCTCAGCCCTGCCTGCCAAGTTCACCAAGGGTCTGAGGAAGGAAGAGGCCACAGAGGGGGCCACGGCCACACTGCGCTGTGAGCTGAGCAAGGCGGTCCCCGTGGAGTGGAGGAAGGGCTCTGACACCCTCAGAGCTGGGGACAGAGTCAGCCTGAGACAAGACGGGGCCGTATGTGAGCTGGAGATTCGTGGCCTAGCCCTGACAGACGCCGGGGAGTACTCGTGTGTGTGCGGGAAGGAGAGGACCTCGGCCACGCTGACCGTCAGGGGTAAAGACCGTGTTTGGCCAAGCCAAGCTGTGTTTCGGCGTCCAGTTATTGAGTTCATGACATCTGTCTGCGTTCCTTCCATGTTCTCTCCCATCTCAGTGTCACTTTCTCCCCACAACTCCCTGGAATTCCTTCCACTTTCTTGTTGTGTGAACCACAGGAAACTGGAATCTAAGCCACTTCCCACCCCTTGTGGCACTGCTGGTTCTGTCCTGTTGTCCTGTTGGGTTCTGTGTCTTTTCCTCTGTCCCGTCATGTCCTGTTTCTGAACAATCTCCAGAGAATATCGTGTTCTCCGTGTTGTTCCAAAC
>NW_025797174.1:0-1502 GCF_021613505.1 Equus quagga | reverse complement strand
GGGCAGGAGAGGACCTCGGCCACGCTGACCGTCAGGGGTAAAGACCACATGTACCCACATGGACCAGAGGCTCGGCGTCTACATGTTTCCACCATGTGTCTCTACCTTTTCCCATGTTGGGTTCTGTGTGCATCTGTTTCTCTCCATGTGGGGTCCCTGGGTCTCTCCCAGCTCACATCTCCCCTTCCGATCTGTGTCCCGATGTTCATGTCCTGCCCTTGTGTCCTCTGTTCCTCTCCTTCCATTTGCCTCCCTCACCATCTGTGCCTCTGTTCACTCATTCATGCCGTGGCCCTTGGCAGTTTTTGTGGTTGTTGTGGGTGTCCTTGTCCTGGACACAGAGTCCCCCAGAGAGTGAGATGTTCTCCCTGACTTCATGGCCATTGCAGCCCTGCCCGCCAAGTTCACCAAGGGTCTGAGGAAGGAAGAGGCCACAGAGGAGGCCACGGCCACACTGCGTTGTGAGCTGAGCAAGGTGGCCCCCGTGGAGTGGAGGAAGGGCTCTGAGACCCTCAGAACCGGTGACAGAGTCGCCTTGAAGCAAGACGGGGTTGTATGTGAGCTGGAGATCCGTGGCCTGGCCTTGGTGGATGCTGGAGAGTACTCCTGCGTGTGCGGACAGGAGAGGACCTCAGCCACGCTGACCGTCAAGGGTAAAGACCATGTGTGGCTGGGCCAAACTGTGTCTTGGCATCTAATTATTGACTTTGTGACATCCATCAGCATTCATTCCATGTTCTCTCCCATCTCAGTGTCCCCCTCTTTCCATAACTCCACAGGATCCCTTCTGCCTTCTGGGCAGTTGTGGAAACCATGAGAAGCCAGCATCGGGGCCACTTCCCACCCCTCATGTCCCCACTGGTTGGGTCCTGTTGGAGTCTGTGTACTTTCCTCTGTCCTGTCGTGTCCTGCCTGTAGAGTTTTCCAGAGAATCTGATGTTCTCTGTGTGTTTCTGACCCTCCCAACCCTGCCCGCCAGATTCATACACAGCATGAGGCCTGAGGGACCACGGAATGGACCACGCCATACTGTGCACATACTGGCTGAAGGAAGTTATAGCCCAAGGCGTGTGCTCAGCACACCCAGCACGTGGCCTCTGTCCCCTTAGGTTTCTGTCATCTCTGTGCTGTCCATGTTCTGTCTCATTAGTGTGCTCAGAAAGTGTGATAGTCCATGTCGTTCTTGCTCTCAGCCCTGCCCGCCAAGTTCACCAAGGGTCTGAGGAAGGAAGAGGCCACAGAGGGCACCACGGCCACACTGCGCTGTGAGCTGAGCAAGGCGGCCCCCGTGGAGTGGAAGAAGGGGCCCGAGACCCTCAGAGCTGGAGACAGAGTCACCCTGAGACAGGATGGGGCCGTGTGTGAACTGGAGATCCGTGGCCTGGCCGTGGCGGACGCCGGGGAGTACTCCTGCGTGTGCGGGCAGGAGAGGACCTCAGCCATGCTGACCGTCAGGGGTAAAGACCTGTGTGGCGGAGCCAAGCTGTGTTTTGGTGTCCAAT
>NW_025797173.1:0-3569 GCF_021613505.1 Equus quagga | reverse complement strand
TGAGGCAGGACGGGGCCGTGTGTGAGCTGGAGATCCATGGCCTGGCCATGGTGGATGCTGGGGAGTACTCATGCGTGTGCGGGCAGGAGAGGACCTCGGCCACACTCATTGTCAGGGGTAACGACCATCTTTGGGCACCTGAATGACTGTGCTATTCGTTCTGTGTTCTCCTCTTGTCTCTTGGTGTTACTGTTTCTCAGGGCACACTCACCATCTCTCTGATCCATCCCACAAACACACAGTGAGAATATACTAGTTGACCCTGTCTAGGCCCTGGGGATACAGACCCCGAGGGGAGGTGGTGCAGGGACCTGCAGGGAGGCACCAGCAGACAGGCATCAGGGTCCATGAGAGCTGCCTGGGGCCACTGGCCTGCATGTGGCCGAGCCTGCAGAGATGTGTAGGCTGTGGGCCCCAGGCATGGAATTGGGGGCTTGCCTGTCATTTGACAGACATTCCCAGGAGGACTGAGGTGGAGCATTGAGGGGTTCAGGAAAGAAGTAGCCAGACAGGCCAGGCCCTCTGTGTCTGGTGGCAGCATTCGACCCACCCTTGAGGTTTTGCAGAAACGCCCTCAGCTGGGGATGTGTAACAAATACCAGACAGTGACTTAACAGCCATTTATAGTCTCCCAGTTCTGGAGGCTGAAAGTCCGAGATCAAAGTGTCTGCTGGGCTGCTTCCTCCTGAAGCCTCTCTCCTTGGTGTGTACACGGATGTCTTCTCCCTGTGTCCTCATCTCCTCTTATCGCCTCTTCTTATAAGGACACCAGTCCTGATAACCTTATTTTCCTTAATTATCTCTGTAAAGACCTTATTTCCAAACAAGTTTACATTCTGAGATCCTGGGGGTTAGGACTTCAACATACGAATTTCAGTCTGTAAGTCTCTGCCCTCTTGCCCCCCCAGAATGCGTGTCCTCACGTGCAGCGCACATTCATCCCATCCCCAAAGCCCAAATGTCCTAACCCATTCCAGTGCCAACTCTAAGTCCAAAGCGCGATCTAAATATCGTCTAAATCGTGGTGAGAGTCGAGGTGCAATTCGTCCTGAGGCGGAATTCCTCTCCAGCCGTGAACCTGCGAAAGCAGACAAGTTATGCACTTCCAAAGCACCAGAGTGGGACAGGTGTAGGAGAGAGATTTCCATTCCAAATGAATAAATACGAGAGAAGAAAGAGGCCTCTGGTGCCATGGAAGCCCAGCACGGGTGGACAAATTCTGTTCGACTTTAATCCTGGAGAAGGATCCTTCGGCTCGATGCTCTGTCCTCGGGCCCCACCTGAGTGGTGGCCTTGCCCCCTTGGCCCTGGGGAGAGGTGGCGTGGCCCTCTGAGCCTATGGATGCAATGGCAGCTCTGCCAACCTTGGAATTGCCTTTGGAGTCATTTTTCCCCATCCTTGAAGGATAACGTGTGTTCACAGCCAGATAGCTCTGTTGGCCCATCTTGGAGAAATCCCAGGACTCTGACAGCTTCCATTGTTTCATCCCTTCTCTGTCCTATTCAGGCATGGTTGGCAGCATTTCTGCTGGTATAAAATTCTCAAAAGCCTTGTTGGTCTCCCATGAAGTCCACAGGAGTCCAAGCCATGAGGCAAGAGGGCCCTCCACGCATCCTTCCTGGATCATCCCATCTCTATCCCCGGCTTCTGCTGAGAGGGCTGGTTGGATCCAGGGCTCACGTTCATCATCTGTTATACAAATGATATTCCAGCCGCACCCTTGGTGTTCTCTATGGAACGTGGTTTCTCACTTTTTGCTATTTGGATAGACTAAAAATTTTCTCAATTTTCAATTTCTGGTTTCTTTTTGCTTAGCAATTCCTCCTTCAACTTCTCTCTCTCCTCTCTTGTTGTACTATAAGCAGCAAGGAGAAGGCAGGCTGCTCCCTCAGCACTTTGCCTAGATGTCTCCTTGGCTAAATGTCCACATTCACTCACAAGTTCTAACTTCCACAAAACCCTAGGCACAACTCAGCAAGTACTTCACTGAGGACTTTTATAAAAGGATCACCTTTCTTTCAGTTTCCAATAACAGGTTCCTCATTCCCATCTGAGCCCTCACCAGAAGCACCTTTAATGTCCACATTTCTACAGATAATCTCTTCAAGGCAACCTTGATTTGTCTAACACGCCCCTCAAAACTCTTCCAGCTTCTACCCATTACCCACTTTCAATGCCACCCCCGTGATTTTAGGTATTTGTCACAGCAGCACCCCAACTCCTCGGACCAAAATCTGAATGGCTTAACAACGTAACTGTGGCTTAAACATCAAAAATTTATTTCTTCCCAGTCTGGAGGCTGGAAGTCCAAGATCTGGGTATCAGCAGGGCTGGTTCCTCCTGAGGCCTCTCCTTGGCATGTGGACAGCCCTCCGTCTTCCCCCTGTGTCCTCACATGGTTGTCCCCCTGCAGGTGTCATGATCTCCTCTTCTCATAGGGACACCAGTCATGTGGGATCAGGGCCCACTCCAGTGACCTCATTTTGCCTTAATCACTTCTGTAAAGACCCCATCTCCAAATACAGCCCCATTTTGAGGTCCTGGAGGTTAGGACCCCAACAGGGAAATTTTAAGGGAATGTGGTTCAGCCCATGACAGGGTGTAACCAGTGTGGGCCCTGTTCAGCTGTAACTTGTGAAGCTCACACTCTGCCTGGAGTCGGGATGAAGAAGAGGCTGGCAGGTCAGCAGACCAGAGGAGGTTAGGAGGCCACGACTGGAGTCCACTGGGGTCTGAGGGAGCAGAGCCAGGAAGTGGGGGTGCAGTGGAATCAGGACAGGAACGTGTGATTTGGAGGTGGTGGAGCCTGGCATGGGTGGGGATGGCATGCATTAAGCCCAGATGTGTCCAGGTGCAGGTGGTGCTGGACGGACGCGCTGCTTGAGATGGGCAGCACGTAGTAAGGGTGACAAGGGGGCTGTGGATGTCATGACCAGAAGGTGTGTCCCAGGGGGTCTTCCTGGGAAAGGTGTCCATTGCATTGTTGCATGAGAGGGTGGTGAGCTAGGGGAGCCCGGCTGGGAGCTTGGGGTGCAGGAGAGGTCAGCACTTGGCCCATATGAAAGGTCACGGGTGGGACAGGATGCCCTTTAAGAAGACAAGAAGCTGGATGGAGCCAGTGCCCCGCCACCCTGCACCTTTGCAGGCAGGACACAGGAGGACCTTACTGTCATGCACACACTGTCTTGCCTCCTCCCACGCGTCCACCCTGCCTGCTTTTGTTTCTACCTTGTGTTCACATGGTAGCCCCAGTCCCCCAGAAGAGCTGATGGCTTCTGTCCATCTGACCCTCCGCAGCCCTGCCCGCTAAGTTCATCCAAGATCTGAAGACTAAAGAGGCCACAGAGGGGTCCACGGCCATTCTGCGCTGTGAGCTGAGCAAGGTGGCCCCCGTGGAGTGGAGGAAGGGGCCTGAGACCCTGAAAGCGGGGGACAGAGTCATCCTGAAGCAAGATGGGGCCGTGTGTGAGCTGGAAATCCATGGCCTGGCTGTGGCAGACACCGGGGACTACTCGTGCATATGCGGGCAGGAGAGGACCTCGGCCACGCTGACCGTCAGGGGTAAAGA
>NW_025797172.1:0-4399 GCF_021613505.1 Equus quagga | reverse complement strand
GTTTGGAACAACACGGAGAACACGATATTCTCTGGAGATTGTTCAGAAACAGGACATGACGGGACAGAGGAAAAGACACAGAACCCAACAGGACAACAGGACAGAACCAGCAGTGCCACAAGGGGTGGGAAGTGGCTTAGATTCCAGTTTCCTGTGGTTCACACAACAAGAAAGTGGAAGGAATTCCAGGGAGTTGTGGGGAGAAAGTGACACTGAGATGGGAGAGAACATGGAAGGAACGCAGACAGATGTCATGAACTCAATAACTGGACGCCGAAACACAGCTTGGCTTGGCCAAACACGGTCTTTACCCCTGACGGTCAGCGTGGCCGAGGTCCTCTCCTTCCCGCACACACACGAGTACTCCCCGGCGTCTGTCAGGGCTAGGCCACGAATCTCCAGCTCACATACGGCCCCGTCTTGTCTCAGGCTGACTCTGTCCCCAGCTCTGAGGGTGTCAGAGCCCTTCCTCCACTCCACGGGGACCGCCTTGCTCAGCTCACAGCGCAGTGTGGCCGTGGCCCCCTCTGTGGCCTCTTCCTTCCTCAGACCCTTGGTGAACTTGGCAGGCAGGGCTGAGAGCAAGAACAACATGGTAACAATTATGTTCTGAACACGTGGAAGACACAGGACATGGACAGCACAGAGATGACAGAAACCCATGGGCACACAAGCCATGTGTTGGGGGTGCCAAGGACAGACTGTGGGGTGTGCGTTCCCTTGGCCAGTATGTGCACAGTATGGCGTGGTCCACTCCGTGCCCCCTCAGGCCTCATGCTGTGTATGAATCCGGCGGGCAGGGTTGGGAGTGTCAGAAACACACAGAGAACATCAGATTCTCTGGAGAACTCTAGAGGCAGGACACGACAGGACAGAGGAAAGCACACAGACTCCAACAGGACCCCACCAGTGGGGACATGAGGGGTGGGAAGTGGCCCCGATGCTGGCTTCTCATGGTTTGTACAACTGCCCAGGAGGCAGAAGGGACTGTGTGGAGTTACGGGAAGAGGGGGACACTGAGATGGGAGAGAACATGGAATGAACGCTGATGGATGTCATGAAGTGAATAATTGGATGCCAAAACACAGCTTGGCCCCACAACACACGGTCTTACCCCTGACGGTCAGCGTGGCCGAGGTCCTCTCCTGTCCGCACATACATGAGTACTCCCCGGCATCCGCCATGGCCAGGCCATGGATCTCCAGCTCACACATGGCCCCGTCCTGTCTCAGGGTGACTCTGTCCCCAGCTCTGAGGGTGTCAGAGCCCTTTCTCCACTCCACGGGGGCCGCCTTGCTCAGCTCACAGCGCAGTGTGGCCGTGGCCCCCTCTGTGGCCTCTTCCTTTCTCAGACCCTTGGTGAACTTGGCAGGCAGGGCTGGGGATGGTCAGAGGGACACAGAGAACATTAGACTCACTGGAGAATTTGGGGGTCTGGACATGGACACTGGACAATGAAACATTCACACTCTGGAGCAAACAAGGAATAAAAGCCTGGACACACGAGTGGGTAAGCAGAACCGTGGGGGTAAGGATAGACTGGGCCAGGTTCATCTGGGTGAAGTCCAGCGAGGAGGTGGAGATGCTGGGATCCTCATTGAGGACCTCAGGTCAGGGTCCTCATGGAAATGACCACAGTGGTCACAGGATGGACAGAGACAATGACCAGTCCTTCATCAGACTGCATCTGATGCTAGATTTGAGGGCCCAGGCCCCTTCCCCACTCTACACATGCCTGACTGTCCAGCTCACACCAGACCGTGGCTGTGGCCCTCTCTGCGGCTCCCTATTTCTTGGTGATTTTGTGATCATGACAAGTACAGCTGGGGAAGGAGACACCAAAAAGGCTGCTTAAACTCTCCCATGAGTTTGCACCAGTGCCCCCATCTCGTCAATTCCTGCTGCTCCTGAGGCCAGAGCCTGGGACTGACCAGGGCTGACCAGAGCAAAGAACATCCCAGCCAGGAGGGAAGCAGGAGCTGCCCTTCTCCTGGCCAGTCACACTTGAGCAGGTGTCCTTAGGAGCTGCACACTTCTGCAAGCAGCTCTCTTGGGCCAACTGTAGCTGGTCAACTTGGGTCCTCTGCTCCTGGGCCATTGGCAGCACTTCCCGGGGTGGAAGCTGCTCAGATCATGCGATGGGCCTCCAAGCCTACATCCTCCACAGTCTCTTGGTGGGTCTGACCAGCTAGAGGGCCTGCTGCCTCCATACTGGGGATGCTGTGCTCCGTCCATGCAGTCGAGGCGGCATGGTGGCCTGGCCTCTCCCCAAAGGTCTGAACATTTGTGCACGTGATGGCCCTGCCCAGCCTCCAGAATCCTTTTCTTCTCTGACCGTCCTTGTTGTGTGAGTGGGACCCACCAGAGGTCAGGACATGAGGCCCCTGTGCACCTGAAGAGCTGTCCTTTCCTCTGCTTTCTCTGAGACACGCCCGCCTCCATGCCCCTTCACCAATGCTGCTGCTGAGACCCTCCAGGACGTGGCAGGCAGCCTCACCCCACCTCTGTCTCGTCTGCTTCCCCCATAGTAAGTGACTAGGCCCTCAGAATGGCTACTGAGGACCAGGACCCCAGGCATGGGGAGCTGACCAGGCCACCAGCCACACCATAGCCAGGCCTTATCCTGACTCCCCATGTCTGCGAGTCTCCAGCCCCTTCCACCGTAGCACAGGGCACCTTGCTCAGCTCACAGCACAGTGTGGATGTGGCCTCTCAAGTGGCCTGCTCAGGCCTCAGAACTTTTGTGAATTGGGTGGCTAGGGCTGGGGAAGGTCAGACGGACACACAGACCATCAGACTCTGAAGCTTGCAGACAAGAAATGGGCCACAGACATGATGCTGGCAACACAGGTACCTGCCTTGGGGGTGCGGCGGCACATGCCAGGAGAGTAACTCAGAGCGTGGTTCTCCAGGCAGGGATGCAAGGAGGGGTGATCGAGGGAGGGAAGCCAGGACACTCATGATGGGCCACGAGAGAGCCCCACATGGTGGCTACTCCACTACAAAGGAGGCTCCCACCTCCCCCTATTCACGGGATGCCATCGGCTGTCTGCCCCTCATAGGACGTGGCCTTGCAAGCCCCTAGCCTGTGGCCAGCCCTCCTGCTCCAGCTGACCATGCACCACCCCCACTGGCCTGTGCCCTCTCATCCCACATCCTAGCCCCAGCCCAACAGACTGTCTCCCATGGATGGTGCTGAGAGCCAATCGATGCAGCCACGGACAACAGGCATGAATCCCCGTCCCAGGCGGACATGCATATGCCCTTTCTGGCTCTGGGTCCCCTCCTCATGGCCTTCTCTGACCCTCCTTTCTCTGCTTCCACAGCCAAGCTCTATCCACACACAGACCCTCACCTCACACCTCACGTTCCACACACAGACCTCCACACCCACCTACCTCACTCCACACTCACCTCTCTTCCACACCCATCTCACCTCCACCTCACCTCCCCGTGCCCCTCACCTCCATCTCACCTCCAGCTCACCCCATCTCCATCTCCACACTCACCTCATTTCCACACCCCCCTCACCTCCACCTCACCTCCACACTCACCTCACCTCCACCTTACCTCCCCCAGGTCCCTCACCTCCATCTCACCTCCACCTGACCTCATCTTCACCTCCACACTCACCTCACCTCCACACCCACCTCACCTCCACCTCACTTCCCCACACCCCTCACCTCCATCTCACCTTCACCTTGCCTCGTCTCCACCTCCACACCTGCCTCACTTCCACACCCACCTCACCTCTACCTCACACCCAGTTCACCTCCACCTCAACTCACCTCCACCTCACCCTTCATCCCGAGACCTCACCTCCCATAGCACCTAGATGCTGGATGGTAGTCCCTGGGACTCCCCACATGGCTCTCTCATGGCCCATCATGGGTGCCTGGCTTCCTTCCCTCGATCACCCCTTGTTGCATCCCTGCCTCAAGAACCACACTGAGTTACTTCCCAGCTTCTCTCTTGGCACGTCACTCCCCCGACCGCCAAGGCCTCAGGACGATCATAACCCCACTGTTGGTATTGTGTGGTTGCCCTCAACCTCCCCAGATGTGACCCCCCCTGAGGGCAACAAGGGCCTTGTTCTCTACTGTTTATCTGAGACAGACCTCACACAAGCAGACCATGCTGCAGAAATGCAAGAAACAAAGAGAGAACCAGAAAGACCACACACAGACAAAGGCAGAGTGAGGGGATGCGACCAAGTCCTCAGACACGAAGCCGCTGCTCCACGTGGGCACACACAGTCTTTACCCCTGACGGTCAGTGTGGCTGAGGTCCTCTCCTGCCCGCACACACACAAGTACTCCCCGGCGTCTGCCACGGTCAGGCCACGGATCTCTAGCTCACACACAGCCCCGTCCTGCCTCAGGCTAATTCTGTCTCTGGT